>NW_010393640.1:145624-167409 GCF_000710305.1 Buceros rhinoceros silvestris | reverse complement strand
ATTCGGGGCCATTAGCAAAGAGCGTGATATCATGGAACTGGTGTGCAGCCGCTGATACATGTGCCAGTAAAGCATATAATGAAATAAAAGCAAAGACAGCAAGAGAGAGATGGGAGAGAGCAATACTGCATGGTGGTGCTCCAGCACAGAACCCAGCAGGTGCAAACAGTACTCAGACTGAATTCGGTCTCCATTAGAGGATATCAGCCTTTACTGCCTATGAACATGTGACTGGAAATGATGGTTCAACAATGTTTTCAGCTCTGCTTTGGTTCAACTCCCTAATCGGAAGGACATTTTGCTTCTGTTTGGAATGCAAAATATGCAGCATTGGTTTCTGCAATCAAATCCTCAAACTAAAACACAATAGTCATGATTCCCAACTCCCCTATTCAGCAGATAGCTGCAGTATATCCTTACAAAATTATTATTTGCATCAATCATTTGCCAAATAGAAGTGCAAGATGTTTAGAAGAAATGCACTTGACAGAGAAGATAATGTTTAAACAGCCTGGGGTTTTTAAAAAAAAAAAGTTTCTTTTTTGTTTTTTGTAACTGTTACCTGGCAGGTACTTGAAATAATTGCTTTGGTAAGCATGTTTGTTTACTATGTGTTAAACACTCACCAATTAAATTATTGACACATAACTACTGTGCAAGCAGTCTTCTCTCATTATATATTTTCAAAGGCAAAGCCCACTACTATGTCTGCCTTCCTCCTCCCATCTCTGCTTTCCTTTTCCTGTCTCTAAAGTGGGAGTAGAAGGTAATTAGGATGGCCAGCCTCTAGCTCAGGATGCAACACAATGCCAGGGGCCAGAAAAAGGAGGCAAGGTCCCTGTCACCTGCACAGCAGGCTGCAGTATCAATGGAGTTCTTCCCACTGCCTTTAGTCCATTTCCATTCCGCACCTTCCCATTTGATTGCCATGGTGAGAAGTGTGTTGAGTTACAAGTAAAGGTCTGAGAAGAATGTTTTGCTGTGTTCCTTTCCAAAGCTTGCCTCATGTCAGACTCTAGTCTCTTGCCCTCCGAAATACCCTCCAAGACCTGGGTCTGAAGCTGCAGCAGAGAAGCAGAGTGCATTTCTGCCTAACCACCTGCTTTGTGGACAGAGGATTTTGCACTTATATCTATGTTAAAAGCAATTTTACATCTTTTACATCACTTCAGTAAGAATATGACATTTTGTGCATTATACAAACTGATTCACTTAAGCCCTACTTAACCAAATCTCTTATTTCACCACACCCTCATTAAGTTCTTAGGTGTCAACACACTCTTCAGTTACTCTCTCTCAATGAGATAATTCTGATCTCATCACAGTGATGTTCCAGAGTGTGTTGAATAACCAGGATTGTAAATGAATGGTTTTAATGCAATCAGGAATTTTGCAGAGGTAGGAAATGAATTTCTAGTTAAGGCATTGATCTAATGGGGAATGTAAGTGCATTTTTATGTTTGGGAGTCCTACTGAAAGCAAAAAACATTATTCATATGATTAAAGATAAGGTGACTTGTCAGAGCAAAGCATAAGAGTGTAGGATATGTGTCTGGACCCAATTCAGAAAGATACTTAGGAATGTGGGTAGCCGTAGCCTATGAAACACTAAGCACTTAAAACACCACCTAAGGTCAGAAGGAAAAGGAAGATCACATGATGGCCAAATCTGCAGTCTGTGTTTTCCTCATAAACCTCTGCTCAATCTATCTTGCAATGGGTTTCATAACCCTATCATAACAGCTTTTCACAATTTTAATAAATAATAGCAAATCATTAATAAAAATAAGAGCAATAATAAAAATAGTATTAGTATTAAATCCTTCTCCCAAAGGGATAGTTAGGAAGCTTTCTCTAGCCTTCAAGATTACGAACAGCTATGGTTAAAAGTTCAAGAAGTGGGTGAACAAAGTAAACAATTCTAATTATGGAAGATGAAGAAATCAAAGACATTTATTTATGTGCAACGTAAGACCTAATATGTCACCTTGCTGCTGCATTGGTGATAATTTTCAGACTGCCGGGATTACGGATCAGTTTATCCAGGATGCTGACAATCTGCTCAAACTTGGGTCTGTTGTTTCTGTCTTTCTGCCAGCAGTCCAGCATCAGCTGATACAAGGCAGCTGGGCAGTCCATAGGAGGTGGCAAGCGATACCCTTCATCAACAGCCTTAATCACCTGCACAAAGATAAAAGTTTTTAAAAACTTAAAAGCACTTAAATCAACTTGTTTTTATCAGTTCTGTGAACCACATTAACATGGACATTCTGTGTTTAAACAAATGTGTTTATTCACTCATTGTCTTGTCATGCAATGCCTCTGGTTTATCTGCAAAGTAAACCAGGCAGTAAATTAGGCATACAGAAAGGGGAGTTAAGATACAGTATGTGACTTTGAGGAAGGTGAGTCTAAAATGGATCTTCTAAACTCACACTTGATTGAACTAAATCCATAAACAAAAGCTACAATTAGTAAGGTGCTTTCTTAACTATGCCAAATTTCAAAAGGTCTTGAGTATTTCTCTTCTGATCACCCTCAACAGCACATGCTTTCCATACTCTGCAATAGATGGTGCACTCTGCAGAAAACCAACCTCTCATGGAACATTCTGAACTGATAGATAGAAGGTCTTGTGAATGACTTCACAGGGCCAGAAAATACGTTAAAACTTGCCATGAGGATAACTGTACACTTCCTGTTAGGCAGTGCAGGCCCAATTCTTCTACCATTTATCTAGATTGACAAAATTTGACTAGATTGTCTCAACTGTCTTCTATTTGTGCAGATTGACAAAAAAACCCCAAACAAACAAACCCAAAAATGCCCAGAATTTACATGGTTATGAAGCTTTTTAAATACAACCTTTTGACTACAATATAACATCTCCTGATCAGTCCTACAGTACCTATTGCACCAAGAATAAGAAAACAATGTACTCTAAGTAGAAATTGATAAAGCCATATTCTGTTAGTCCTTCCTTTTTATCTGGACTAGTTAATTAAAAAGCAGTCAGAACAGGGACAGGAGAATAGTCCATGGTTTAAGCAGCCACGAAGCAGAGGCACATAAATAGGTTAATCCTTCTGTTTCTGATTTTAATATGATATTATTACCAGCATTCCACTAGTGTATCCGCCTATGTAACATGATTTATTCATCTCCATAAACAATAGAAAAAACATTAATGACTAATTAAAAGAAATACATTGTTTTCTGCAGAGACTTAGGTTCCAGAGGTACTCATCTGAAAGAAAATTTTTGTCTCTTTTTCCTTGTTTAACATAAATTAGTATAGAAAATATCTGACTACAACTATGTTACTGACTTTTTTTAATTTAGTATCAGTAACGATATATACCAATTCCTTGGAAAATCTATTTGTGTTAGTGACTGTACTTCAGAAAATTTGGTTTAGAAGTAAATCCTGATGAATAAATCTAGGTTTAATAAAACAACAGAAAAAGAACCCAAAATAGATACAGAAAAATCTTATTTGGGGAAATGTTATGCTTCTTACAAAAATACTGGGAGAAATACATTAATTATTTGGATTGCAGGCTTGGATATTTTGCTAAAGTTGCAAAGAAGCCTGTATCTGACGTCTTCTAATCAGATCACTCTACTTCTCTATTTTATCCGTTGATTACTTCCAGAAGTATTTTGGTTTCATTAAACCCTTAGTAGAAACGCTTTGCTTTTCTTTTTCACAAGTGCCAAGAGCAATTTATTCTGTGTATTTGATATTTACAGAAGACTTCTATAGAACATTATACAAGCGGAACCAAAGGGGATCAACAGAAATTTAGTAGGGCTTTCTGACAGTAAGCTAACACATGTAAAAGGCAATGACCTCGTTGCTGTGGAATTGTTCAAATCATCCTACAGAAAACCACCAGCATGATAAATTCTCTCATATGTTCCTTCAGAGGCCCAAAATACCCTGCTACAAAGATACTGGATTTTTGTTAATTCATTAGAACTTTTACTTGACCAGGAAGATTTACAGATTTTCATCCATCTCAATGTCAAAAACTCAGAGCCACCTGGTTTCATTATGCTTCACTTCATTTCACAGCTTGATCCTTTATTTGAGAACATAATTCAGATAACAATATACTCACATCTTGATTGGACATCTCCCAGTATGGTCTCTCTCCATAAGACATCACCTCCCAGAGAACAATCCCATAGCTCCATGCGTCACTGGCTGATGTGAACTTCCGATACGCAATGGCTTCTGGTGATGTCCATCGGATAGGAATCTTGCCACCCTAGGAGCAAAACAAAATTAAACAGTCCATTTGACTGTAATATAATTAATATAATTTTGCAAGATGGATTATTTTATCTCTGAGATTCCCAATCACCAGTATAATGGTGTAAAAAACAACATAAGCCGGAAAATGCTATTGTCATTTGTCATGAAAGCGCCTGGTACACTATAGAGAGTAAAATACATTACAGTGCAAAATCTGCTGAAGCTACAGATCTGTAGTATAGTATACACAGTATCATATGCATGTACATATATACACACACGTATGTACACATACGTATGTATGTGTAGCATAATATGCACAGATAATAATAAATGGTAAGTTAAGTATGGCTGGTTTTCAATTATAAAATGTTTGGAAACTGGCAGGACAGCATTAAGGATGAAAACATTAGTACGAGGTCCTTGCCTATATTCCAGATCCCTTTGCACAGCACAGGAGGGCTGCATTTGGCTCTCTATCTGTAAAGCATTTCAAGTCAATTCCCTGTGGGTCTGCAACCTGCACGTTTTCACTGTTTTCACCATGTTTTCACCTCATGTTTTTTAGGACATTGAAGAAAAATGCAGGGCCACAATGTTGCTCTCTTTCACTAGTGCCTCCAATTGCACAAGGCACCAACTGTGACCATATGCACAAACTTGTCGTTCGAAAGCCATCACAAGACAGTCACAGACAGACAGATTTGGATGGGGTCATCTGTGCAGAAGGAAGAGTGCAAAAAATGTCATCTGGGGAAGTGGTCTTAAACATTTTTTACAGCCACAAGAGAAGAAAGCCATAATTAAATGTTGCAAACTTGAAAAGAATTAAAGCTACCATTACAATTAATATTGCAGTTAGGGGAACATCTCTCTCTGATTACAGCCACCACTTGGTACCGTAGGTCAAATTAGTAAAATGCACATAGGAGGCCTCAGGCTGAGTTTCTGCAGGATGAGAATTAGAGGAAAGAGACAATTTCCAATGGCATCAGCTTTCACAGAGGTTTTTAAAACTCTGATTTGCAAGTCACTCATAAGAAAATAAAGTTCTAAAAGACAGCGGTGCAAGACTTGTTACTTAAGGTAATTCTGGTATGAATATATCTGAATGCAGAAAACTGGGAAAGCTTAAAATTGTTTCCAGTTCCACAGACACATGGCATGTTCAGGGATATTCTCTGAAGATGTCACACTAGACAAGCTATTTGTGGTAGCTCTGCAACCCCCATTATGCTAGTCATACACCTATCCTCACAATAACCTGTGTGGGAAGGGAGTGCTCTTACTTCCACTGAACAGCCAGCAAGAAATAAAATGTAAAGATATTAATGCTTTGCCTACACTTCTGTAAAGTTTGCCAGCACTGAGAGCAGCCATACACTCACCAGCTTTAGATAAACTAGCTTGGTTAACAATAGAAATGTGGACATTAGTGTTAATTGGAAACCTAAATACAGTCTAAATACACTGGAGCTTAAGCATCTGCAATTTCATGGCTGATATTGCACAAATCAAATATAAGCAACCCAGGCAGGCCTGACTCAGGCTACAATTTAGACCTCCAAAATGTCACTAGGTATGTCTCAGACCTTGGCAAAGGTCGGAGAGGGAATTTCTCTTGGCATACAGTTTTTATGGATCTCATCCTATTTAGCAGACTCCCTATCCTAACGAAAAGACAAACCTTAATTTCACATACAATCCTTAAAATTAGGGAAACACTGAATTTTGACATTAC
Organism: Buceros rhinoceros silvestris; assembly: GCF_000710305.1. Taxonomy (NCBI): domain Eukaryota; kingdom Metazoa; phylum Chordata; class Aves; order Bucerotiformes; family Bucerotidae; genus Buceros; species Buceros rhinoceros. The sequence goes on along the minus strand of NW_010393640.1, from coordinate 161,407 downwards.
TTGTGGACCATCAAGTAGGACCTGGAAAATAAATAGCAGGTTTTGAAACCACTGTTTCATTACAGAAGCTGGACTGAAGAGTTCGATGTCTCTCTCTTAGGAATCCATAAGATTATGTTCTTTAGTCACAAAAAGTACATAGTATTTCCTATTCTTTATAAATTTATTCACAATTCCTAGTGCTGGTCCATAACAGTACTAAGAACACAAAAAATATTTTGCTTTCCTCATACTCTATTGACAAGAAACATTATACTCCCTTTACAAATGTCCAGGGTCCCTCAGTGAGTCCAAGGCACAGCCAAGGAACAAGGAAAGGTCTCCAGTGTCCTAGTGTTTTCACAACAAATCCATTTATACTTTTAGATGTGGGGGTGATAAAGAAATCAATCCCAAATTGTCAACTTTTTTTCTATACATACTAGTAGAATGAACTTTTAGTAAAGAATGTCAATGCTGGGGGAAAGCTGTGTCCTAAACTTACACAAACAAACCCCACCACCACGAACAGAAAAAGCTTCCTAATAAAACATCTCCCACTCATACTACAGGCTCAGTAGTCACCTGCAAAACTGAGCAGGCTTACAGCCACAGCTGCAAGGCCAAGGTGCCTGAGAGCTGCCTGCACAGAAGAGTGGGCTGGGGAAGCCCAGGCTGCATGCTGAGGACACTAGCAGACCTGCCCACAGGGTGCTCACCTGTCCCAGCTCAGTTCAACAGCCAGGGCAAAACTGCCTCTATGCTATGTGATACATAAACTGCAGAGCATTTTACAGACCACACCCAACCCTGCGGACCACATTTGGAATGGAATTTGCAGTTCATGGAGCTGCTGGAGCCCAGACATGAGTGGCCACTACCATGCCCCATGGCTGGTGCAGGCTTCTGAGCTCCCTTCCCCTGCCAGCACTCCCACAGGAGAGTATGAAGCAGGGACCAAGCCAGACCAACACTAGTGTTTGGTTCGAGAAAAAAGGTTTCCAATTCCTTGGCAGGTGGTGATGTAAAAGAGGGAACAGTTAATCCTTGCTGCCATCTCAGACAATGCCCAAGCCTCCTCTCATCTCTGCTGATCCCTCCCCTTCTGCCCAGAGGCATCAGCCCTGCTGGGAAAGAGACTGTGGCATCCAATTCAAAATAAACTGAGACACGGAGCGAGGTCTTGTCAGTAGGTTCATGGAAATGTAGCCCGGCTGGGCCTCATTCTCCAGCAATTGCTTCGGCTACATTTTGAACAGAGGGAAGGCACAACATACAACTGAGACATGCCATGTAAGAGAGTTCTCGAGGCAGGGACTAGTGACATTATTTTCCTTGCACCAGCATAATGGCTGGTTCTGTGAAACACAGAAGTATAATTTCAGAGTTTTCAGAACATTACTCTAAAAAATTTGAAATTCTGTTGGTGGCTTCAGGCTCACTTTTTAAATTTCAAGTTAAGATTTGAAAATGAAGCCCTTCATGCTGATCCCTAGGGAAATAATTCCCAGATGTCACATGGAAAAATGTGCTTGTGGCTAGAATATGAGCACTTTAGGCAAGGGCAGGAAATATCATATGTGATAGAAGGTCTTTACCTTTATAATCTTACAGAAAAAATAATTTATACAATTGGAAAAGCACATTTACACAAAATGACATTAATTAGTCTCCTAACATTTTGGGACAGCTTTATTGTAGGGTACGGAATGTTATAAAGTCAATGACACAAAAGTTGTTCTGACTTTTTTTTTAGTGCAAAATGAAGGTACTTCAACCATAGATACTAGTACAAGGAAACAAATTTCTTTGCTAAGTCACAGCTGTAACTCTACACAAGCCTATAGATACATGTAGCATTACCACAAATGAGAGTAAAATAAGGAGAGCATTAAAATATAGCTAAAAAAGAAATCAACTGACACTGAATTAAGTGTAAAACTACAATTTTGCTATTCTGCTACCCCATTTGTCATAAAAACATCAATCCTCTCTTTGTGTTTAAAAGGGGACTTTGTTGACTCAGTTTGTCAATAATTTCATAGCAAGAAGAGCCAAAAAACAAAGTTCTGGTAAATATTTTTTAGACAAATAAGCATCTTTATAGAAAATCAATTCCTCCCAAATGATTATGCAACATGCACATTTTAGCAGATGTCCAAATATCAATATATGCAGAAAATCAGAAGAATCATTTGAAATTAAATGCATGTTTTCTTATTGTCATTACCTTTGAAAATTATAAGGTTTGCCATAAATCAAAAAGCCTATTTTGACATTCCAAATCCATGATCATTCAGCATTAAAAAATCCATTTGCAATTCTCTCCCACCATTTTCGTGAAATATACATCTCATTTGAACACTTATCATCTCTTCAATTTTCTGCTTTGCCAGAAATCAGGGTATTCTTTACAATATCCTGTGGTAGGATCAAAGAGATCTTACACAATTTACTTTCATGTTCAGTTACACTAAACACTTTCTTCTAGACTATACAGTTGAAGCTGTGAAGCTTCAGAGACTTGTCTTAAGCTCTCAGACTTGTTTCTTTGCTCATCTGTTGGCTTTTTACACCCTTTCCCCAGTCTCCCAATATTTAAAATGGGTATAACGATACCGTTCTGTAAAATGCTATAATGAAAGTGCTAAGAAATCCTGCAGGTTTTTGTGTTGTTTTTTTTTGTTTTTTCGTTCTTTTTTGGGGGGGGCGGGGTTAATTATGTGTTGTATGTCCATTAGGCTTTCACGCAATGTAATCTTCTTTATTGGCCATCTCTGTTGCTTATCCTTCGCTGGAAAATCTGAAATTCTAATATTATTGGCTGGTATTACTGGGATCCTACCCTTCAAAACTAGTACTATTGAGACTTATCATGATGAAATATAATCATAGACATGTCTAGGAAAAAGATTTGCCCAAATATATTTGGTACAGGCTTATAAAGAGAAATCTACTTGTGCATGCGTCACTAGCTGCTGGTAATATATTTACTGATTATTTTCTGAAGATAAATACAAATTTTATGTATTTTTTGTAATGGTTTGCCTTTAAAGGCATTCTCATCCTGAAGCCAAACAAGCTGCCTCTGTTTGAGCAGAAATCAAGCATTAGTATTAGAAATTGTAGGAGTTTGTTATTGTAGCTCAAAATCCCAGGCAGTCCAGATCAGAGGACCACTCTCAGGGTTTGAAAATAGTGAGCCAGCAGTAACTGAAAGTTTTATCTGTTCTAAATGAAGCTGTGACTCCTACAGTATCTGGCCTGCTGGTACAGTTCAGCATAATTCATCTAAAGTCAATGAAGCCCTCAATTTATTTTTAGCATGTCTGGTACTCCAGCACCAGACAGCTGTTTCCAGCCCTTCATAACCCATTCCAATATTCTGATTTTATAAACTGCCATAGGGTGACTGCCACAGGCACCTAAGCCACAGGCCTGGTGAGAGGAGAATCAAGAGAAATGGATTCTAACTGAATTATTAGAAGATCTTTGCAGGAAATCCTGAAGGTAAAAGCCTGACGTTAATTCATTACAAGCGGACTTAGGCTAGTTCAGGAGCTATTTTACTGGTACAGAACAAGATGGTTTCATGTGAGATAAGCCTGATTTACCCTCTTAGCACGTGAAAATTGCCTGATGCTACTTGTTCGTCCCTTATTAATGTATATTATATCTTGAAATTATCTCCTCCTCCAGTGGTAAACACTAGCAGAACACTGTTTCTCTCCTTTGTGCTTATCAGACAAGAGAATCTGTGGGGTTTTGTTTCCTTTTTCATTCTACCCTTCAATAAGCTCAAACTCTATTACCATGTTTTGCATATATAAGGAAGAAACGAACCACGACAAATTTCTGTCAAGCACCAGTTGCAATAGCGTGTGTATAACTGGAAGAACCTGTGTACCTTTCCCTGTGGCGCACATTGGAGCAGTGCCTTGCCATGCCTTCCCTGCTCTGGCACCGCTACCTGGGCGCACAGGCTACCAGAATACTGGCCAAAGCACAATATTTTTTGAAGTGATGTAAATTTAATGAGAAGTTAACCATGCAAATATAATAACCGGACAATGTTTTAGATTGAAATGCCATGAACATCAGTGATGTATCCAACTATGTGCTTAAATAGTCAAAGCTTTTCTACTGATTACCCAAATATTATGCCTTTGAGAGCCATAATCACAGTCCTTGTACATGTGTGATGGCTTAAATTTACTTCCAGTTCATAATGTGTCATTAGTCCACCTACTTGTCATAGAGACATCTAAAAATAATAAGAACAAAAAAGATCAATTTGACAATGACAATTTCACCACAATCTTGGCCTTAGAATTAAAAGTGAATAGGTAGAGAATGCAGATAATTACAGTACATCACCTTCAGCACAACGGCTCAGTAAAAAAAAAAAAAAAAAAAAAAAAAAAAAAAAAAAAAAAAAAAAAAAAAAAAAAATCCAAACACTCAGTCAGCCTGATTCACATGCTGGCTTCTGCTTCTGTAAGCAGGCAGACCACAGGCTGCTGAAGGCCTTTTGTGGTATCAGGTCAGTGACAATAATTTAGGAGGTAAAAAATGACCCTGTCAGGTAAAGGTCAACCAAGACCAAAAAAAAAATCCAAACACTCAGTCAGCCTGATTCACATGCTGGCTTCTGCTTCTGTAAGCAGGCAGACCACAGGCTGCTGAAGGCCTTTTGTGGTATCAGGTCAGTGACAATAATTTAGGAGGTAAAAAATGACCCTGTCAGGTAGCAAAGTTTTCTTGCAACTGCTGATTCCCTGTATTTTACATATGCACCTATGATCTTTGCACTTCAGAGCAGTACGAGAGCAGTAGCACAAATATCACAGATTATGTGTTAATATATAAAGGGATACATACATTATTGATATATAAAAGGATACGTGTTCATATTCTTTAAGCAAAGCTTCAGACACAGCTTCTGAGAACAGAACAACATAAAATTTCACCCAGTCAGAGGCATGTATTAAAAGCCTGAAGGGCTGACTGGGCTTTTAGGGGTAGATCATTCCTGAATAGCAATAATGAATAAAAGCAACAGAATTCTTCTCAGGCTTTGACATGTACAGGCAGAAAATAGAAGAGGAGGTTAAATGGATAAAACATCTATCTTTGCAGCTAGCTCTATAAATTTCCCTAATACCATTGATACTAAATGGAGAACTGGGAGTGGTAAGAGGTGAAGGGGGGGTCAAAAGTCTCTACCCATAATATAATGTGCACTTGTTACTGTTTGAATGTTTGGAATTCGGTTATAATTTGGATTTCTTTTTTTTTTTTTCTTTTTTTTTTGGTCTTTTCAAAGATCTTACTGAGTAGTTCTAATGCTTTTCTTATAAAGGCATGAAACTGTTTGGGATGACATCATTATTTTAAAAAGCAGCACTATTTTTGTCTTGGTTTTGTCATATAGGAGGTACTGGTGGATGAAAGGCTGGACACAAACTGACAATGTGTGCTCGCAGACCAGAAAGCCAACTGTTTCCTGGGCTGCATCAAAAGAAGCATGGCCAGCAGGGAGGTGGATCCTGCTGCGCTGCTCTGCTCTGGTGAGACCTCACCTAGAGTACCGTGACCAGCTCTGGAGTCCTCAGCACAAGAAGGACATGAATCTGTTGGAGTGGGTCCAGAGGAGGGGCACAAAAATGATCAGACGAATGGAGCACCTCTGCTGTGAGGACAGGCTGAGACAGTTGGGGTTGGTCAGCCTGGAGAAGAGAAAGCTCCAGAGAGACCTTATTGCAGCCTTTCAATACTAAAGGATGGCCTATAAAAATGATGGGTACAGACTTTTTAGTGAGGCCTGTTGTGATAGAACAACAGGTGGTAGTTTTAAACTAAAAGAGGGAAGATTCAGACTAGATATAAGGAAGAAATTTTTTCAGTGAGGGTGGTGAAACACTGGCAGAGGTTGCCCAGAGGGGTGCACCATCCTTGGAAACATTCAAGGTCGGGTTGGACGGGACTCTGGGCAAACTGATCTAGTTGAAGATGTCTCTACTCACTGCAGGGGGGTTGGACTAGATGACCTTTGAAGGTCCCTTCCAACCCAAACTGTTCTCTGATTCTACAATTTGTGCTTGCAACAGGCACTAGGAGCAGCCTAGGAAATGGTCCTCTGTTTTGTGATATGACTAAGCAGCAGTAATATGAACTGCTGAGCTTTCTGCCAGTGGTCTGTTTCATATTCATGGTCTCCAGTTGTTCAAGCTGGTCACCAAACATAACCCAGGAATCCACTACCCGGATGTGTATACTAGAGCAGGAATATGAACTGCTGAGCTTTCTGCCAGTGGTCTGTTTCATATTCATGGTCTCCAGTTGTTCAAGCTGGTCACCAAACATAACCCAGGAATCCACTACCCGGATGTGTATACTAGTTTCACTTCAAAATAAACTTGAGCAAAAAGATGAACAGCAAATAGCCTTATCCTCCTCTCACAGTCAAGATGTGACAGAAGTATATTCATAAACTACTTTGAAGGAAATTAGGCTTGTCCTAGGTTGTATTTCAATATTTCAATTATCTGAGCATCTTCGTGCAGCCATTTGCATATACACCATAAATGCCAGATGGAGTTTACTGAACACAGATGCTTACACTTTACAAAACAGTTTCTTTCCATCCGATTTCACTATCTAAATGTAAATAGGCAGGCAGGCTTAGAAAATAAGTGGCAGAAGGAGAGGAAGAAACGAAAAATTCAACACTGCACTTGGCTATAGGAAATTCACATGTAACACTGGCTAGAAATACTGATGTCTTGTGCACCCTCTTTTGTCCTAGACACCCAGGGATATAAGTCACTGATGTATGCTTCATTTTAAGAGAAGGGCACTTCCCTTCCCTGCTGTGTACTATGCAGTTTGATGGGGAGCTAATTTTTCCTCCCTACATAACATTTTCATCTAAGTCAACTAATACTCAAAGGTATCTTAATCTCTTAAAGCGAGTACACAAAATGTCATTACTAAATTATAGGTTAATTAGCATGCCTAGATTTATTTTGGAATAAGAGAACTTTGAAGCCTGGCAGAGGTATGTGTCTGATCAGAAGAACATGAGTCAAAGCTGTGCTTGGGGGTGGGAGAAGAAATAGATATTTCTCACCCATTAAGGTACTAACAGAAAGGGCATGTGAAAGAAACATGAGATAGATATGGGATGCTTGGTGCTAGGGTTAGTATCCCATTTTGGGCATCGCATTTAAGGAAAATGTCTGAAGGAGACCAGCAAGAATAGTAAGTCTGGGAAAATTGCTTAGAAAATAAAAGAATGGAGGGATGTGCGTGAAGAGGACAGTAATCGCCATGCATGTAAGCAGCTGCTTTAAAGGGGAAATTGATCACTGCCTATGGACAGTGTTGGTAGGACACGGAGTAATTGCCTTAGCTTGCAGGCATACATCCTCGGGGAGGGAAGTTAAACAGAAAACTAGATAAATACTGTATCTAAACTTGTTTACCTTGGGGATGGGTAACACCCATTACTTTCACAGGAGGTTTTAAGAGGACAAGCAAGCATATCTGACAAGGCAATACACCTCTGGCTGAACTACAGACAATTTTCTCTTGAGGATCTCTTGCATTATATTAATATTTACTTATGAATGCTGCACCTATACTGAGCATGAAAACTGCTTTCTCCTACTAATGTCTCCTTGTATTAACCATGAGAGATCTCTGTGGACAGTTTTCTGAAGTGCTATATATTGCATATTTCTAACAACATGCCAAAGCTTATCAAAGGTCAAAGAAAGCACTGAAAGGTCAAGTAAGGAATAGAGTCTTTATGCCTGGTAAGTTATGAAGGTATGATTGATAAGTGTGTATCTATAAATGTACATATATATAAAATGCTTGAATTTCTTTACTCATTTGTGACATGTTGTTTTCTTTCAATCATGAAGAATATAGTATGCAAACTACCAAAATAATTGATGGCCTCTGTCAGTTATCAGGAATGAAGGAAGCCCTAGAAAACCCATATTAAGATTTTGCTGATACATTCTACTGTAATCTGGTTTGTACAGCGAAGAGGAGATGATTGCTAGGCATCACTGTAAATTACACTTGACTAAGATACTGGATATTAATGCCACTTTTTCTAAACTTAATAAAAACCACTACAATAGAATTAAAGTGAACAACCAGACATCTCAGTGTGGTATCTACCTAAGCAAAGCTAAACGTATGCCTTTAAGGTTTCCACAAGAAAGCAGAAGTGTTATTCAAGTGAGAACCAGAAGTGCAGCAAATCTTAATTTAGGAGATGTGGCTTTTCTAAGGCTCTAAGCTAACAGTGTAGTTTCAAGGTAGCTTTTCATGCAGGGTGAAATCCAGAAAAGAAACCAGCAGCAGTCTACACTATGGGCAGTCCCGTATCTGATAAAAGTTCCCTATCTCATAACAAAACAGAGGTAAGACCTCCTCCTTGATATCATTACATCTCCCAAGAGACGGGTACCACTTTGTACACATATATAAGAAGGAGAAACTACAGAAGGTTTATTACAATGTTAAGCAAGATTTCTTTTCTTCTTTTCTTTTTTTTTTTTTAGTTTTACTCAAGTTTGTACTCAGTTAGGGGTACAGCTGCAGATATAACTAATACTCACTTGCAGAAGAGTGATACCAGTATGCTCCAATCAGACATATGTCCCATTATACCAGAAGACACAAAAAGGTAAAAGACACAAAAAGGTTTAAAAAAATACATATTGCAGAATAGGATTTTTTTTTTATTGGGAGGGAGCTAAATCAGCAGTGTAACAAGACCTGCTTAAGGTTCACATGAAATCTCAGCTCATTGTTTGTCAAACCCGCTTAGATCTTAATTGTGGATTCATTCCTTTACACAGCTAGCAGAAAGAAACTGAGCCATGAACGTTGCATCATTTAAAAAAAAAATCTACCAACAGAAACTATATTTTTTGCCTTCTAACTGCTCTGAGACATGAATTAAAAAAATAGCAGTGATGTGTTTATGATTTATTGAACATCTCTGGGCATGCAAGACTGGATGGCCTCTGCAACACCAAGTAGAAGCCTCAGGGGCTCCCTCAGATTTCAGTCTAACTTTGTTAAAACCAACAGGAATTTTAAGAGGATAAACAAACACAGAAACTCACCCTTGTGGTGTAAGCAGCTTCTGGGTCATCTTCCAGTACACGAGAGAGACCAAAATCTGATACTTTGCATACCAAGTTACTATTGATGAGGATATTACGAGCAGCTAGATCTCGATGGACATAACCCATATCTGACAAATACTTCATGCCAGATGCGATCCCTCGAAGCATGCCTACTAGCTGGATGACTGTGAACTGGGCATCATGTTTCTGGAAAACATTTGAAATGTCATTTCAGAGAACGTTCATGTTCCTCCTTGCACAGAAATTTTGATAAAGACCCTGGAAGCTCCTCAAGTGAAGAGCTCATGAGTCAGGGGTCTTGATTCAAATGCCACACATGGAACTACTTTGGGGATAATCTTCCAATCAGCTGAGGGAAGGGGACAGATTTTCAAGTCAGATAGATACAAATTCATTTTTCCCATTCTTGCTGTCATCAGCACTTTAATTTCCTACATGGGACCCGTGTGAAACTGGCACATAAATCTAAGTTGTGTACACTCACGAGACTGGAGTGTCAGGACATTAGGGAAACAATGTCTAACTCCCCTAAAGGGCCATAGGAACTGTTAGTGAAAATCCCAGCCTTACCCAATGGACTAATGGAAGTTTTCTATTATACAAGCATTTTATTAACAAAAGCAAATGCTGATCTGATTCAGCAGCTTTCAAATTCCATTAAATTTAAACAAATTTTCAACTTCAGGAACACAAAAATCACTTATACACACTATGACTTACCCTAGAAAACAATAGTTGCATATATTTCTAATTGTCTACTTCCAGACACGTTTTAAAACTCCCAGTTCTTACTAATGCTGTTAACATCCGGTTTTGATATTGACATATGGACACACAGACAACAGGACAACAGTACATTCTACTGCAGCTCTCCAATCCCCCAGTGCAGTAGAAGTATCATCATGGGCAGGTCTCCAGATCTTCCTGCTGCTTCTTCCAGAATTTTATTAAATACATGGGAGCTGGCTCTGCCATGTGGAGTGAGCTCACAGCAAGACTGATTCCATTAATTTAATTTTTGATTAATATACTTAGGAGCAATATTAGCACTGTAAACATTAGACAAATATATGGCACAGCAGATGCTTAAAAGAGTCTCTCAGAATTCCCTTTCATGAAGAAATTCATTATTATAAAGACTCAGCAGTTCCCTGTTATGAAACCTTCTCTAACGAGAGCCAACACAAGAGGATCTATACAGAATCTGGAAAAGATTTAGCTAGACATCAGAATAAAGTTTCTAACAACGAAAGGAATGAAATGCTCAGATAGCTTTTCAATGGCAGTGGGGAAAGGAAACTACCTAGTTTTAAAAGGCATTTATAAAAAGGGTTATATGGCCTGAATTGCCTGTGATGCTAACAAGTGACAAAGTTCTTATCTATGTTTCCACACAAGAGTAGTAAAAAAAAAACCAAACAATCACAATGAAATGAATGAACAAGCTGAACAACTCTTTTTTAGAGCCAGAAATTATTCTCCTTTCCTCAGAACTTTCTTCAAGGATTTTCAGCCTAAACAAAATATATATAGTTCAGTACAGATATATTTCATTCAGATATACTGACACATTATTTATATGTGTTTTACATGCTCCAATGAACATCATAACATATATAGTACGTACTGAAACTAAGGTTGACAATATATCCCCTTTTGGGGTTAAACATCTAGTTCAGTGTTATGAATTTGGGGGATAATGTCATTCAACCGTGGCAGAACCAAAGCACTGTCCCAGCCATAGCTGAGTTTGCCCTAACAAATTAAAATTAAACTAGTGTTTCCCCTCAGATGGGATTTCATTTCTGCTACACTTCTTGTTTTGCCACAAGTAAATCTTGGTGACAGAGGGAGCATTCAAATTTTTTTAGGCTTGCTACCAACTTTGACAGAAAACAAAAATAAATCAACAACCGTATTAGTATGTCTAAGGTTGGGGAAAGAAAACAGGCCAATAAAGTTTGCTAGCAAAACATTTCAAACACCCTGAGATATGGGGTTATTCCCTAAGCTTTTCACATTTAGGGAAACAGTTCTTGGCTCAGTACTACCGGTTTACTGATAAAATTTCCACAAATCCTTTCACTTTGAAAATCACTCGGTAAAATATACCGGCTGCCATCCAATAAGCATAACTGCATTATAGTAGTAATTCAGCCCTAAGATAAACAATTTCCATTTTTGTCTGCCAGAATGTTGTTTTGTTTTGTTTTACTGATGTTCTTCATTACAGAATAATACTTACTGCAAGCAGACAAAATGGACTAGCAGATCCCTACCTGGCTTTCTGAGCACACCACAATGAAACCAAATGGAAATAATGAAATACCAAGCAACAAGAGCTGATGATGAATCAGAGTGCAGTGGCAGCAAATTCATAAGAAATTCAGAACAAGAGCCAGTCGTGCACCGTGTAGTTCTCTGTTGCACTTACCCGTAGGAAGCTGTCCAAAGAACCATTTTCCATATATTCAGTAACAATCATAACTGGTTTACCTGCAAATATATTACAGGGGTCAGGCATTTAAAATGAATACATAATGATCAGTAAAAAACAAGGATTTCAGAAATGTGCCCAAATCTTCCAAATCCCAAGGATAATTTTACATTTAGAAAGAAAGCAAAAGAACCATGGGCAAAACCAGGTCTGTGCACAAGGTACTTGTGATTCTACTGACACCAAGAGAAAGAGTCATTTCAGCATAAACTGACATGATTTTTAGCAGCTCAAGTCCCAAGAAGTGAAGGGAAGCATCCTGCATTTTCATTATATGCTGTCTAATCAATCACTGTTGAATATAATCCTTCACACAACCATTGACTTTATGCAATGAAGTAGCTGTATTCTGCCACGCATCTACCCCTAGGTTGCCTCTGGAAGGGAACTGGGCGCTTGCTGTGGAGGGAGTAGCAGTTTCTTTCCACAGGTGCCCTGGTCCAAATGAGATGTGGAACAGTGCTCTACTGCATGGGCATAGTCAATACATTTCTAGACACTGCCATAGGGGAGAGATTAAATAGCATACGTAGAGGCAATTGCAAAAAACCTCTCCCACAGGAGTGTATTTACGATGCATTTAAATTGTAGAACTCACAATTTTCCTAGCATAAACCAAGGGAAATGTTGGGGTGAGGACAGAGGTGGAAGGGAAAGTGCAGAATGAAAGTAATACAGAGCATTGGAAAGAAAAGCAGATCTGTAACAGCCACCTTCAGTGCTGGGAGTCAGCCCTCTTCCCAGGCGGTCCTGCCTCCCTCTGCGACAGGATCAGGGATAACACAAACCTCCCTTCCTGCCAAGCACAATGTAGGGGGCCAAATACAAAGCATCCACAGGGCAGCGGCATGCTCTAAAGAAACAACGCCGCACCCTTGAAAGACCTCTAATATCTTTCAAAACTTGTCTTCACAGATTCAGATAATTTTGTGAAACCATTCTTTCCACCCTAAAGTAATCTGTCACATAACCAAGATTTTACAAGCAACTCTGACATGTTGGAGAGAAATGAACACAAAAATTAATGAGATTACAGCGAAGTTCCTAGACAAAGGTCATTGCCCCGCTAATATTTTACCATCATAAGGATTTTATTATTTCATAATATTTTATAAAGCTTTGTTTATTTTCTCTTTGTGGTAGAGAGAAAGGTAGGTAAGAACATGAAGTTATTTAAGGAGATGAATTATTATTTCATATATAATACAAGAAGGCATCTGCCCATAAAAGAATGACAAAGACCTGCATGTTGTATAGCAGGCATGGTGGTATTTTAGCTTTTAAAACTGAACAGCATGAGGCTTGAAAGAGGTACCCAGTATAATCATAAGCAAGAAGGCCATTTAAAAAAACAAAGTAAATGCTAACAAAAACAGAAATTTATGGAAGAGAAACACTAATTTCAAAGAATGAGTTTAATATAATAAGAAGAAAATCCTTTGTCCTCTTTGCATTGATTAATGGGTTAACCTTCTTTCTGCTGTGCAAATGATGTGTTATACTGTGGTAGTCACACTAATGGGTAATTGTCTCTGCCACCCATTAACTAGTAGGAACAAACTCTTTATCCAAAACATTAATCTTGACTTATACAGGATATGGTACAGATAAAAGACCTACCAATGTAAAATCTAACAAAAAAAGAAAAAAAGAAGAAAAGAAAAGAAGTTGTTTCCTTATTCTTGTTAGCAAGAAATATGCAGTGAATGGAAAAGGACCTTGTGTCTCTGTGTAACATTAACACAAAGGCATTTCTGTTAAATGCACAGAAGATGCTGCTGGACTTTGCAAGTAACAGGCAGCGTACAAATGGGGCTATCCAAAACTTTCTATCATAGATCTTTGAAACCAGGAGGCAGTTGCCTGGTTTCTGTATAAACTCAGTGAATTTTATGACACCATGAAAGACTGAAATTAGAGTAAGAAGAAATGTCTTTCAAATTAGTAAGGGAGCATCTTCCAGTCTTGCTCACCCAACTTTAGAGAGCCCCAAGTACAGGGTTTCACTCTTGTTTGGTTGGAAACATGTCCATAATAAGAAGCATATGCTCTGAAGCAACACAGTGCACTTTCAAAGGAGCATTCCTTCATTCATTCATCAAAGCAGGGCCGTTTATACACGATAACAACTTGTGTCAACAGTGTTGCAGAAATTTATTACATTAACATGCTACAAATTGCTGTAAAATATTAGTAAACTAAGCAGAACATGTGTGCTGGTTATTAAGACTACTGCTTACAGCATGCCCAGGAGCAGCGTGCAGCAGCAGAAATCGATGTGAAGCAGGGGAACAAATCTGCATTGGAACAAAGGACTGAATTCCTATCTGGTGGGTTCACCTCCTTCATACTGCTGGTGGGTTACCCTACTGGCAAACCACCCCAGCTTGAGAATTCTCTTCCCAAATGGTCCTGTTACGAGAATTTTGACAACTGCAGTTATTAGGAGCTGCTTCAGAAGATTTGCTTAGTATGAAAAGCTAGATCATTGCTAAGGGCCACCTGTCAAAAATAATTTGGTTAATGAAGAAAGGTCATGCTGCCTGTTTATCATGCATTACCAGTACTGAGAGTGGTCCAGCAAATGCTCCACATGCTCTCTACTGACTCTATACTAAATTAACACTTTTGAGTGTGATTTAATAGCTGTCATTAAAATATATGAACACTTACTGATTTGTAATTACAGTATACTGATTTGGTTTAAGAAAACCAAACCCCTACACATTTTAGTCCTTCTATCACCATACAGAATATTAAAATGCATTTATGCCATGTAATTTTACCCAGTAAAACATATACAAATAGTTCCAGAGCAGTTTTCTCAACTCCCGTATTCAAGCTATCTGGAGAGGGTGCTGTATCCCTGCGGCTTTCATTGACTTCAGCTGGAAATGTTCAGAGCTTGCTCTCGTACTTAAATGCGATAGGCAGCTGGCATGCCCAACCCCCCTCAAGCAGACAGCAGTCTGCTGTGAATACAGCTGAGTAGCAAACTCACTAATAGTCACTTATACAGAATATAGACAAAATTAGTAATGCACATTCAAAAGCAATGCACAGATTCCTGCATGCGCAGCAATTAGATTATTTTCTCAAGTGCCACGGGAATACAAAATGTAACAAAATAGGTTTTTAGCTCAGCTGTATACAGGCTGATGCTGATGTTTCAAGTAATTTTGGGACTGCAAATCTCATTCTAACTGTACAAAGCGTGTATCATTAAAAAGCAGGAGATAACCTGAATTTATACAGGCAGTCCCTTTCTTACTGGGACTCTGAGACTTAAGCTGAAGAATAACTTCTTCATTATTTAAATCAGCAAAATAGACTTGCATGAATCACACCTATAGAAAGCATTATTGTTGCAATTATATCTCTTCATAACATGTAGAGTTTTACACACCTTACTAGTTATTTTTAGACAAATGCTTGTCTTTTTTTATTTCAGATAATTTGTTGCAGTAAGCTATGAAGTTCTTTCATACCCGTCTATGTTTGTGAAACCTTGAACCATGCAATTTTTTAAAAAGAAGATTCCTCAAAAACCATTCACTCAACAAAAGAGTATTTGGTATAATTCTACCTAGTTAAACTGGAAACGTCCTCAGCACATTCCAAGCAGTCCACTGAAATGGCAGGGAGTTGCTTTGTCAGCAGAATCCTTTAGGATGAACTAGGAAACATCCTACTGATTTTTAGCACTACTCTGAAAAATCTCAGAGGATTTAAAAATATTTTTTTAAGAATGTCTCATGAAGTCTTGCTGATCTCCCACTTAATAACTACTGCTGGTAGATAAATCTGATCATTAAACTTCTGCTGCAATGGAAATCTAGAAAGTGTAGTTCTGAATTTATGTCTTGCAGAACTAGCTGGTTTTGGTACTTCATACAATCCATCTTTTCTACTACCAACTACTTCTTCCTTTCCACCTCAAGGTAGAGGACAATCAGCAGCACACGCAATAGGAGTCAGAACTTGCCTAAATGAGGCATCATCACCAGCACCAAACCCCACCAGCTGCTCCAAAGGGGAAAAGCATGCAGGATCTGGGTGGCATCGAGGAGGCTACTGTGGCAGGCTGCCATGGGAAAGCTGGGTAGGGACTCTAAAACCAACACCCCTATT
>NW_010393640.1:122005-145532 GCF_000710305.1 Buceros rhinoceros silvestris | reverse complement strand
AGGAATGCCTGTTACAATTCGCTGTTATCTTAACGAAAGTGCAGCTGGAGAGGGTTCTTCAAATATGTTATTTTTCCAGGAAGGTACTGCATGCTGATGGAGGTTTCATTTACTTTTTCTCAAACAGAGAAGGTGATTAATTATCATAAACATAGACAAACATATGCTTTAACAAAAAAAACCAAAAAACCAAACAAAACTCAAACCCATAACACTCAAAGACAGATTTAGAAAAAGTCTACTAGTAAACATATTTTTGTATTATCAAAGAAATAAAATCAATTTTACTACTGACAACTTAAAGCCTCAAGATTTTTCGGAGATTTTTACTAAGAGGTATAAATTCTAGAGGATCAGGATCTTTAAAATGCATCATACTGGTATACATACTGAATATCACACGGGGAATTTTCCCTGCATGAAAACCACATAGGAAAAAGTTTGGAGTTGTTTATTGATTTACTAGCATCAGTTCTGTAGCCAGGTAGACTGTTCATTAATTTGAGATAATTATAAAATCTAATGATTTTCGTGAAAGCAGAACATACTGCTTCGGTACAGCTAGGAAGCCTTAGGACGTCAGACTCCCAGCAGATTATCAGCAAGTGCCTCTTGGCCACTTTGTAGCATGTTGCAGCTCTGGAGTTTATTAAACATGCCAGTTTACTACTGAGCTGTGGTGTTCTTCAAAAATGCTCCTTTTTCTCCACGTTCTCTCTTTTTTTTTTTTCAAGCAGACTGTTTTTATCCCCCTATTTTGCCCAGCTCATCAACCCAGGGTACTGTTTCTAAGTTCTTGGCAGCCTGAGAGCAGCAAGACAGTGAAGGTCCTGCAGCTGCACTGCGGGCAATTGCCTCCAACACCATCCTTCATTGGACCACCAATGTGGGTTTAGCTGGTGCTTTCAGACAGGTAATTTTTTTCCTGCTTTTGAGGAAATATCATATACATTGCAAAAGTCAAGTTATGTTTTCTGCTGTTGTGTCTTTTGAACAATATTTGGTACATATTGACAGGGTTATAACATAACCTTTTCTGTAAGGGTTTGCAGATCATAAACATGGATGATTCAGTTTTTTATTTGCTTTGGCTCTTCCTTGGAAGATCAGTGAGTCACAGAATAATTTAGGTTGGAAGGGACCTCCAGTGACACTTCCCATGCAAAACAGATGCCCCCATCTTATCTTACTTTTAGTGACGACTCCCTCTAAACGAATTATATTAGGGTGGTCAAACTGTCCCATGATGCTTGCTTCTCCCAGGAAGTCCCTTCTCTGTTTCTCCGTGTAGCCAACTTTCAGGGTTTTGATAGCCACTGAAATTTCCTTTTTAGAAGGCAGCTTCAGGCGTCCACTGCACACTTCTCCAAATTCCCCTAAAAAAGTGCAAAAATGACAAAAGATGAAATGCAGTTATTTTATGGGGATTTAAGAATAAAGACCTAGCGTTCAGCAAAAGTCCCTAAAGTGTGACGTTTACTGGTGGGCCACAGACCAGAGCTCCAAAGAAGGTCTTTCGACAACTGTCTAACATTTCCATGCTTTGGTTCTCCAGCTGACATATTGGACAATGTCACTTATTTACGCTGCATATCCAGATGACTGCAGAGCAAATAAATGCATAAATGTCACCAGAAAATTCCCTTTTTGTTTCAGTTAATGCACTTTGAGACAACAGCAGGATGGCTGATTAATGCAGAAGTATCAAAATTGTCATGCACCTTTGTGAACATTATACTCTTCATTTCTACCACAGAAAGTAGAGTTCCCAAATATTTTACTTATTTCAATTAAAGTAGCAAGATAATTCATAACAAAAGAATTTATCTGTCCAGCTGAAAAAAGGGGGAAAAAAGAAAGAAATCCATATAGATTATCTTTGTTCTTTCAAAGATATTTCTAATAATGATGCAAATATATAATACCACTACGGGACCTGGTAGTTCAGTGTGATTATTGTGCCCACAGTATTCTGTGTGAGATCCCCAGACAGAAAATGGCAGATACCACTGCTTGTTTACTTTTATACAACAGGGTTTACCCTTTGCTATTGTACATCCAAGAGGAGTGCACAGGGAAAATTGTCTTATCATTCAAATATTAATTTTTAAATACGCTGACAAATTGCTGACAGAAAATATCTCACTTGAAAATTTATGTATTTAACTAATGATTCCATAAAGCATAAGGAATTTTCAGTATCTTAGAAAGCATGTGAGCAGCAATTGACTTTTGATTCCCAATTATCCAATGATCTTAGATTTCATATGATATAACAAATTCCACACACAACATCCCAGTTAAAATCACAGTAGCAAATTTTTGTCTCCTTGTTTTAATGACAAAATATTTGAAATAACGAAAAATACAATAAAAACAGTGAGTGGGTAAAATACACAAGAAATATGATGGCAAGAATTGTCCTACATGATTATTTGTATTTAAAGACAAGGAAATCACTTCATTGAACAGAGAAGAAATGAAAGGCGTTCTCTTTTGCAGTGGTAGGGGTTTTTTTCTTTCAGGAAATGGGTGTTGCTGGAGGACTTTGACACTCATTCTCCAAAAACAGATGCATATACAGATTCTTTTCTCAAAATGCATGAGATCATATGTCATATTTTGTCAAGTGTCCTTGTATAGGAAGTTTGACTTGGAAATACACAAACCCTATAAATTTCTGTTTAGCTGGCATCATTTTTATGCAAACTGGGAATTTTGTTTTTATTTGTGAGTGAAACATCATGGTAAGAGTGATTATAATGATAATATATAAGCTTTTCTCAACTTAATGTGTAATAATCCTAAACGCAATAGCATTACTATGCTTCTAAAGAGCAAAGGCTCTTGGAGATCATTTGCCCACAATGACTTTTTCATTACCTCCCCAGCTGACTGTTTACATTAAGCAACATCTGTGAAAACTAAAAATTACCAAAACTCACAGAAATAAGGTATTTTTAATAGGCAGATTTAAATCCTGTTGCTCTTCAAAGATTTAATGCTCAGAAACATGTGATGGATTGACAGCCTTTCACCACTGACTTCAGATACAGTACCACATGGGATACATTTTAGATGCTACATTCAGCCCGCTTATCTGCAAATTGAAATTATTCTTTCATCAACTTGCCACCAGTATGGCTGGCATTAGAGTCCATGTCCTATTTGTGGCACCACAGCTCAGGAATGATAAAGGGAGTAATAACAATGACCAGAATCTTAAAAGTCAGGGCTGTGTGTTCACATTCAAAGCTCGAGGAATTGGTGTAATTTATACACCACAACGAATGAGGAGAAAGGGACATGACAATAGTTTTGGTTTATCAAAATCATGGTTATAGATAACATGGACAACAACTCCTTCTATACACAAGAGGCAAACCAAAGAACAGTCATAAATTACAATAAAGGTCAGTTAGATCAGGAAAAGAAATTTAACAGTAAAGACACTTGGACAGTACAAAAGATTTTTTTAGGGAGGTTATAAACTCTTTTATCTTGGAGATTGTAAGGAGTAAGCATCTGTCAAGAATGGTACCTAACAAGTTTTGTTTTGTGCACTGGTGTGTGCACAAAGTGACCTCTTGAGGGTCACTTTTCAGCTTTATTTTCTAAGGTTTCTCTGTTAAACAGCCAATTTAACCAAAAAAACCTGAACAAATGTGTCACAGGGCAATGACCTTTCTTTGTTGCTAACTCAGGCTAGATTTGAGTCAACAACATAGAAGAGAATGTCACCATGTCTTATCACCAGCTGCTGAGCTGCTTTATCCTCTAGGCATGGTACTGTGCTATTACTGTAGTAACCCCCCAAAATTAAAATCAGGGTGTATCATTATATACACGCATACTACTAAAGTAGCACTTACATTATCTCCATTGTTTCTAACATTATTTGTATTTCAGGCTGCCAAGACAGGCAGCAGCTCAGAAAATTAATTGTAAACCCTATTACTAGTAACTAATGGGTGTTGAGTTCTCTTCAGGTTTCTTAATTAAAAATATTCACCCTCTGCAAGCCAAAATGACTAGTATATTTTAACAAGACCAAAGACTGATTCAGTTCAAATACTAGCCCCAGCTCAATACTGTCAGAGCAGCACAAAGAGGAAGAACAAAGCACATCCTGAACACGGTAGGAATGAAAAAAAGTGCTTGAAATAAATCTTGTAATGTTCAGCTTCATATTCCCTTTCCTCTGTGTTTTAATGGTCCAAAAAGCTGTAACAAGCTGACCTCTTAAAACTACTGTTCAGTTACCGTCAATGGAGACTGTAGCTATGATAACAGCATGCAATCCAGTGGTCAATCCTTCTTTTCTGACTGGAATCAAGTACCTGATATTTGTTTGACTTTTGGGAAGGAAGAGGTTATGGCTCATGTCCATCAACACCATGGCTGCACAATTTAGAACCTGGATGATTAAGCAGATTCCACAAGTGCCTCGAGGCTACTGGATACTGCAAGAGACTAAAAGTTGGACCCTTCATAGCAATGGAGCTTACTGTTGTCCATGAATATAAAATAGGTTTACTTGCCTGGAAAACAATTCCGCTGAAAAAATCTCACAGCCCAACTACCTTAACCTTTGGTTCCTTCACGCACAGGGCAGCATGGACGCTGCATAAGGCAAACTGGTAAACACCCGTAGTGACATGCAGTTACGCTACATCTTTTTCCTGCAAATCGTTATTATATGGTCCCAGTAAGAAACGGACCGCATCTCATTAGATATTGTTTAGGAGGAATAACGACTTGTGTTCAAGCTGGAAGGAGGAAATCCTGGCACTGATCTTAAGAGATGAGGCTGATGGCTTTTCATGTAAAGCCTTTCTGAAGTGTTTGTTTTTAAATACGCTACACACATAAACATTGTATAACCTGTCCTGCAGGTTGATATGTCTATTTACATGTGAAAAGCAAATAGATATTATTAGGAGGGTTTTCATGATATAAAGATCTCTCTTCAGGAGATCCTGATTCTTTTTTAAACAGGCTACATAGTGCATCAGTGAATGGTATTTGCTGTTCATTTTAGACCCAGGAACAAGTAAAAGATGACTCTGAAATTAGCTACTCCCTTTACTTTGCTGTGTTTTAAACCATGACCGTACTACACAGAACTCCCTCAGAACTGGAGAGGCACCTGAG
Source organism: Buceros rhinoceros silvestris (assembly GCF_000710305.1). NCBI lineage: Eukaryota > Metazoa > Chordata > Aves > Bucerotiformes > Bucerotidae > Buceros > Buceros rhinoceros. The sequence continues at coordinate 140,378 of NW_010393640.1, read as the reverse complement.
CTGAATGTTTTGTAAACCTTGTGAACATCAGCAACATCAAGCCCTCACTGCAACACTGCAAACCTTCAGAGTAAGTTCATGGACACGTAGCCCCTAAATTTTAGAAATGCTTTGATCATCAAGATGTTATGCTACAAGGATGTTTAAACTTTGGAAGAAAAGCAAATGCTTGCTTTCATATTCAGCAAAGCACATACTTAATTCTCTCCCAAATCAAAAAAGTACTTTCTGTAACTCTGTCTTGCTATCCAATTGGATTTAAACTTAAGTAGTTTGGTGAACTGGATCCATAAAAGCAAGTGAGTTATTTCGAAAGAAAGAATTGCTGTAAACAAAAATCTCAAAAAGTGGATCCTGGCCTCAATTTTCTTATGCTTAGCCTCCCACTAAAATCCCTTATGGTTTTCTTGAGGTTCTTTTGGACAAGAGTATTTCCTTATTGCATTTGGGTATGTTTTCAAAGGTATGTAAGCTGCCCTCTATTCTCAGAGACTTCTGGCTAAAGTTGCTTGGAAAAGTAACTTAGAATATCAGGATTACTTGCCTGACTTGAAGGTCCCATTACTTACATCACACTTCAATGCAGTTAAATGAATCCCTTCTTCTCGAATCACTTTCTTTTCATAATTTCATTCACACATGCATTTGTAAAGGAGAGGGGCAGGAAAAGACCAAGTCATTCACTCAAATAAGTCACTGACTCACGTAAGAGACAGGAAATGCCTTTCCTTCTGCTTTTGGGGAGGAAAGAAATGTTCCTGCAGAATCAGCCTTGGGGGCACTCACTTCGAACGCAAAAGCTACCACTTGCTGAACGTGACAGAAGTGTAAAGAGATGCTATGAATGCATTTGGGAAGCTCCTAGCACACTATAGAGTGATTTTTTTTCATCCATTCTTCCCTGACTGGCTCTTCCTGTTGGCATCTCTGGCAACTGCTAATAGGAAGTGCTAACTGAAATGTCGTATATAGTTTAGGCTACATGAATCTGTGTCATGGTCTCAAACAAATGGCTTTACTATATCTTGAGATCAAGCTTCAATGTAGAGGACCTACAGAAACCTACTGTCACTTTCACTAAAGTGGAGTGGAGCAAAGGGACTTATTTTTAAAACACTTGACTCTTTTAGGGCATTTTCCTTTTTTGAAGCCTCTCAGAAAACTCTTCCTCCATTTTCAGAGGCCATATTTAGCAAAGTTCAGTTTACCTCTCATTCTCATGTGCAGGTCAGAACAATAAGCTATAAAATATGATGTATCACTGATTCCTATGAATTTGTTTTCTAGACTCATGTATTGCATAGAGCCCAAGTTTAGAAAGCTTACATTTGTGGATGAAGGCTCCTGAAAGTCTTCTAAGGAAATGTACTGCTCTTGATCTTAGATTCTCAGTAACCCTCTCCTCTATCCCCATAGTAATTCCATATTATGTACAGTGCTTTTTCTGCCTTGACTAAAGTTGATGGAGAACAGTGCACTCTTGTGGGGCAAAATTAAAACCAGCAAGCAACAAAAATTCTACCTTTGCAGAAAATATCCTAACTTCATACAAGCAGTTGAGTAACTGAAGTAAGAGAGGATGGATACTGTTTCATTTTACTGGGTGATTCAGGAGATGCAGTGAGTACAGTAGCTTGGCTCTACATTTTTTTTCCATATGAAAACCTTTCGCTGTGCACTAGGAGTCGGTTTCTCTCATATCTTATGATTTTAATTCAAATAGTGAATTTAGAGAGAAGCAAAAAATCAATAATAAAAGAACTAGTAATTTTCAATGGATTAAAAATCAATAGTACTTCTCAAAAATGCTATAAGTTAGTAGGAAAGCTAACACTTCATGATATTCTGCCTTGATGAGACAATGCCACTTCACTTTGAGGAGCAAGCACACATCCCATCAGCAACTACATGCTGCATTGCAACACGGACAACTCAGTGTGATGAGACTTTCTGTAATCTAGCTCCTCTGCTACAAAATCTGCTCATTTTGACAGTTTGTTTTCTGTAAACCAAACAATCCATGGCATCTGTATGGCTCAGATAATCAGTTATCAGAGAGAAAACCTTTTCTACTAAATCGATAATGCAAATCCAAAGCAGTGACCAAAATCAATCCAATGACCAAAGGTCACTGCAGTCTGATGGATGCGTGGTGACTTGTATGAAATGAGTTTGTGGTTTCACTCAAGGCATAATAGTCAACCATCCTTTTAAAGGAAAAAAAGAAAACATCTTCACAGTTGATACCATTTTCTGTGCTGACAGATTTTAAAGAGGAACACTGAAGCGAGGCTGTAGTCTCTTTTCAGTCCCAACAGTGCTGCATCCAAGGGTGGGCTGTTGAGTGTCCTTTGAAAAATTGCCTTGCTATCTGCTTCCTTTAAGGAAAAAATAGAACTGTGTGACCTTAACTTTTCATATGCACTGGTTAGCTATAAATATGACCTACTAATTTGAAGACTATAGAATGTTTTCTTTCCAGTCATAAGTGTAAGCCAAATGATGTAAAACAGTATACATAGCAAAAAGTTATCTTTAGTTCAATATATCTGATGGCCATTACCTGCTCCAACTACTTTATCAATGGATATATTAGAAGCATCTAGTTCCTTGGCAAATTCATGCACAGCTTGATTGGGATCCTCATATGTATGCGGATCTACGTAAGTTCTCAGGCCCGGGAGTTTTACTGTGTAAAAACAAATTCAGAGAGAAAATGTTACTTAGATTTAAAAAGCTCACGAGACAATAGAAATCAAATCAATAGAAGAAAAAGGTATACTGCTTCTTCAAATCAGACTGCTTTTGGTGGGTCTTCAGGAATCTTAATATGAAGTGAAACCAGAGACACTCATGTAGTTATCACATAGAAGTTTGAAAACTTATTTTAAATATATCTGCACTTGCCATATTTAACTGCTTTTCAAATATTAAAGTACTACCCACCCCTCCCAGTTTGCTATGTTTAGATGATGCCTTATATTGCCCCTTTCAAAGTAACAACAAAGAAGCAAGGAACAGAATGTGTGATGCTAAAGTCAACCTGGAAACTTCTTAGGAATATATGAAGTAGAGCACATTAATTTAAGCATTTTCTTTCTGAGTCCTCCAACAAGATGCATAGGAAAAGAAAATTATACATGAACAAATGTAACTCTGCCTCTATCCCCCTGCTAGTGCATACAAGGATGGCAGCTAGTTGTTCTTACTATTACAGTCTGCTTCTAGCGCTCATTTACCCTAATGCCCATGTTACTATTGTGTCCCCCTCTACAGTTTCCTGACCAGGGATTGTTCTGTTTGCCTGGGACAAGTGCTAGTTCAAATGACTGAACAATTTTAAAGGCAATTTCAAGCTCTCCAGATCTTTTACTCCATCAGGACTTGGGGCAGGAAGAACGTACCGTTCCCAGCTTTTCTCTCCAGCAAAGGTGCTGAAGGCAAAGCACAGCCTCATTCCCCCGCCCTGGCTCAAGGTCCTGCTTGCACTCACACCCAGCACCTTGGGTGCCTGCCTCTGTATTCATTTTCAAAGATGCGTTAACAAAACAAAGATGTTTTGTTAACACAAAATGAAATAACTGTTACATCCAGTTACTGCTTCTGACAGAAAACCTGCATTCCTGGGCATGTATTCTAGCTTATCCTAACTGTACCAGTAGGTCTTGTAAAACTCCTCCTACAAACGTTGCCTTAACCCACTCAGGAATATGCTTTCCACCTTGGCATTATTATACTGCATCAATTCATTGACTGCTAAAACAGTTAAACCTCTTTTGCTGGGGTTACACAGATGGGAAAAAATACCTTCAGAAGATTAGTTAGAGCACACCATTGTTTTGTCAAACAATCCCAAGTGTGCGTGAAAAAAAAAAATTTATGGAGATTTATTGGACTCAGAATTGACAAAGAAATGATAAAACTGAGTTCCTAAGCTAATTACCTCGAAAACAATGCAAACTAAGAGCCATGCTTTAACACAAGGGCTGTGTGTGCGCGGCATTAAATGCCAACTGTGTTTCCTTCAAGAGCCTGATCATTACAGAATAACTTGCAAGTAAAACAAAAAGTAATTGGCTGTATATTGCTGTTGGTTAAAAATCTTGTAAATGCTCCTTTCTGTCCATGTTGAATGTACATTACAGGCTCCCTCATACCCTCAATAAAAATAACAATTAAAAGCTTCTGCACTGTGGGGTTTTTGGCTGCAGACTTTTAATGCTGACCCCAGAGGTTCCCAAGATCAGGGGATGCTGACTGCAAGGAGAATAATCCCTTCACACCAATAATTAAGGGCAGCCTGTATAGTAACTGGGTTCTGTCATGAAAAACAGATAATAAACACATGCGCATGTGTTAAGCTGTACTACTTTACAGCTCATTCTGTGCAAACATCATAATTTACATTTTCATTTTAACAGCATGAATTGCCCTAAAGGTAGCAAAAAGGTAAAAGGGGCCTAGCCAAAGAAGGCAAAGGGAGAGGATCTGAGGAGGCGAAACATTTTTGCTCCTTTGAAGTAATATTATAGGATATGTAATAAGGCTGCAGGGAATAGTTCATGGCTAGAGCCTTTTTTAAAGTAATTCAGAATAAACTGAGTGAAATAAACCAGCCGCTGTATTTAAGTTGCTGAAAGTTTACGACAGCCATGGAAGTTCTTTATCCTTTTTTAGTTCATAGGAGCAAGTTTCTTATTCTTTGAGAAAGGCTGTAATTTACTAGAACAAAGTTTCAACAGCCACACGCATACACACATGCAAATCCTAAGAGATAAATATCTGCAAAATCATAAATAGTTTTCAAGAATTTTTAACAGAAAGACCAGGTCTGTGATCAGCTCTGTTCTTACTACACAGTGAATCAGCATGGTGCTACTCAGAAAACAGTACATAAATATCTAAAGCCAAATTAAAAGCAATTTAATCCACAGGAATTTAACAGCACTGACATGTTTAAGAATAGTGATTGCAACTTTCCATTGTGTGGGAGTAGGGAGAGCAAATCCTGACCTGTTATTTGTCTGTGACACTTTTTTTACTGGCTGCTTTTATTTTATAACCCCATTAAATTTGGATGATGAAGCATTAATTCTATGGGCCACATGTAACCGTATAGATATTTTTGAAACTAGTTTGTTAGCAGTTGTTGGGCTTCATGAAGCAAACCCACGGTTACAGCTTGTGTATCCCCTGATAGTGCAGGGGAAGGAGCACATGTGTTGTGGATATGCATGCTCATGGCTCTCTGGAGATAAGGAGGGGCTCCGAACTTAAAATAACAACAATGTGACCAGTCAGAGAACAGTTACTCCATTGTTACAGGGATTAGGGAGCAGTTCTAATTTCCAACTACTGCAGGTAAATCTCTCATTAAAATGTTAATTCAATTATATTTGGTGGGGAGGCATCTGATTATAGTACCAACAGCACTTTTCTTGCAGGTGGTACAGTGCCACTGCTATGTGCAAAAAACCCACGTGCATTGACCTTACAGCATGTGAAGCAATAGGAATAGATGGTTCAAAGTGGTTTACGTGGTGTAGCAGGATATCTATTCGCAGCTGAAACAGTTCCTGAGACAAACTACTGCTTCTTATTAAAAACATGTTCATTAGACACCAAGAATTTTGTGGGTGGAAAAAAAAGGGAATTTCCAGTCTTGGTGGTTTTGAAGGGTATTATCACCCTGTAAGGATTAAAAGAATCCAAAATGCAGTCATAATAAAACAAAAATCCCCCTCTGTTACTCTTGATCATCAATGTTAGACTATCACCTTCTTCTCCTCTTAGCTTCTCCTGCTCTAAAACTAATTTTCTACTGTTTTAGAGAGGGTATGGATGGAGCTTTGACTGGGATCTAGTCTTCATGATGCACTACTCCTCTGCTATGGAAAAGTGCTGCAGGTTTATGCACATTGCAGAGATGATTCAGGACCAGAGAGGAGCTGAAATACTGCAGGACATTCCCCTCCAACCATGGGCCACAGCAAGCTACTTCTTCCTGGTAACCAGTACACATGCCTGGACTCAGAAAATCAGCACTTCTTCCCCTGTATGCCTCCTGGATGGGATCTTGCTTCATGCTGTTCCTTTCACAGGGCACAGCCAAACAACCCGGAGTAGCCATGAATAAAGTTTCATCTAGCCTTATTAAAAATAGGTACGCAAATATCAGAAATAGATAGGCTTTGGGCTGGCTTTTGAACATGTTTCAAACGTAGGTCCAATTCCTCAGGATGACGAAAATCTCGCGCCTCTAACTATATACAATTTTTGCGATACTAAGATAACATGAGTCAACAGAAAGGCTCTCTTTTTAGCCTTGGTTGAGACCCACAGAAAGCATAGACATATTCATTCCTGCAAGTGGAGAATCAGGACTTGGATGAAACGTGTTTGTAAATAAAGCTGGATTTAAAAAATCCCATTAATTTCTGACACCTCTGTTTATTAGTTATTCTTAATTTTAGAAACTATTCCAAATCACTTTTCAGCCTGTGCTTAGAATAATTCCAAACTAAATTATTAGTGGATCAACTTTGTCAAACAAGCAATTTCCAGTCTTTGCAGTAGTCATCAAGACAGGTTTCATTGATTTTATGTTTTGCTTTGGGAAAAAAAGTCATTTCTTAGACTTGACACAGCTGATAATGAGGAATTTGGAGTTACGCTCTGCATTTCAGTAATGCACAGCAGAATCAATATCATATTGCTAAGTGCTCGCATTGTTTGAACATAAGACAGCAATGTTTTGCTCATTACTAACCAGAACACAGATGAAAGAATTTGAAACAAAGACTAATTGTTTGGGGAAAATCTCCTTACCCACAAGACAAGAGCTAATTCTCTTCCCAATTTCACCTTGGTTAAAGTGAGGTATGACCGGTTTTTCTTTTTTCTTTTTTAAATTGAAAAAATACCAGTTATCTAGGGGATGAATTCAATAGATATGGAAGTATGAAAAGGCTTCAGTAACTTACAATGGCCATTCCCAAAATGTAGTCTTTTCTCATCAGTGCCATGTTTAGACTTCTTGTATCCACAGAATCTGTAAGCAACAGAGAAAAAAAATTAAGATAGAGAATTTTATATGTTAACTGCAGGTGGAAACAGAACAAAATGTTTTTTCCCTCCACAATTAAATGGCTGTTCGAAAGTTTAATGATATTTACATTCTCTGGGCCCTATAGAGGCATGTTATGTTCTCAGGGAACTTGAGGAAATTGGCTAATGAGAGGATTTGTTGATTTTTGACCCCTACAGTTTAATTTTACAATTGCCTAAGAACGTGTTTATAGCATTTTTTAACAACCGCTGTACGACTGGGGCTGCTAATGTTAGCAGGCTCATTACTGAGCATGAAGAAGTATTCAGAGCTCGTGGGCAGCAAACAAAGGAGAAGGAGCAAACCACCCATTCTACTGCCTGATGACACCCAATTTGCCATGCTAATCAAAGCTCCTCAGGGAAATGGAAGCGGGAGTAAATGTGCAAACCAGACGATAAACTAACCTCCCAATCAAGACGTATACCACAACTGTGAGGAGAATAATGGCTACTGCCGCTGAAATGGCAATCATTACGACCTGGCTATTCTCACTGGAAATGGAGAATGCTGGAAAGTTAACACAAAAATATATAAATAACCCCCCCCACACATAACATTAATTACATCACAATTGACACTCATACAGGGAACAGATAGATTAAGTCATCACTATGTACCATTTGGTCTCCTGCCACATGTTTAATCTATTAAGTAATTTTTCATCATACAAATAAATACAAGGGAAGAAAACAAAAGACTCTGGCCATCTTTGACTATTTACCAAAGTTGTTTCTGTTACTGCTGATTTTTACTCTTGCTGATCATACTAACTGTGGTTATTATGATACTTATAGATAAACACAGATGTAAATACAGACATACATATCATGATATACATACATTTTGTCATGGTCAGTAAGGAACTTCTCCTTGTCAAGAAATCCCAGTCAGTCAATAATTATCAACCTTACTCACACTTCTGTATGATGGAAAGTGCTTTAATGAATTAAGCTTCCCAGTCAAGCTCGACAGTATCCCCGTGAAGATTGTGAAAAGACAAGGCACACAGGAGCAGAGAGAAGGACTACCCACTGTTAATCAATGTCGGTAGGAGAAAGAAGGGCTATTTTCTGCCTTGCACTGGGTGCTTCTTTGTGGTCCCTAAGCATGGAGCTTTGGTGTGCTAGACTAATACACAATGACAGGACACCTTTAGATCTTAAGTGTTACAAACAATCTTCAGCAGACACCTATCGAACTTCACTGAGGATAGCAGAATTGGGCTCCTCAGCACTGCGCTTCAAGTTAGCTGTTCAAATTGAGCTGAAAGCTAGAACTACTGGTCCGCACAAATTAGACAGTTTATGTATGTAACTGCTTGGAGTCACACCATCCCTCTTGGGAAGAAGCCTCTGCCTATTACAGACCTACAAGCGCATTTGTGCAGTTATGATAACTTGGTAATAGGAACAAAGTCATGCAATCTGTTGTCTATGTAACTTGTATGCTTGTTACTAGAGATGTGCACCACTGTCTCCTGTCACCTTGCACGTTTTCAGACCGTTACTTTTTTCTTTTTTTGAATATTACTTTGCAAAGAAAACTCATTAACCTCTAAATTAAAAAAATTTGTTATCACTGCAACTGATTTTTCTCCTTGCTGTACTCGTTTGTCCTATCTTGAGTTCCAGTTTCATCCAGTACACCACAGCTGCATATCACTACACAGATTTTAACTATTTTTTTATACAAGAAGCTTGTTTGCTTTTCAAAATACGAGATGAGGTCGGGGAGGAAGAAGTGGGGATGATATGCATAACATATCTCAAAAATATATGGATGCTAAGTGAAAGACCGTTTCCCTTGATGCTCCTCTTCTGGGTTAAAAATTTGCTGCTTTTAGCAGAGCACTTCTTACACCATGGGTTCTCAAGCCTTATGTGTACATGAATAAAACTGATGAGAGCGTATCAGAATTATGGTCCTCAGTGTTAGAACTCTAAACAGCAGACATGAATCTTCTGTGAAAGCCTGACCTTCTAAAAAGCAGTCTTTGATTATGCATCACCAATCTACATCAGTAACTGGGTAGCTAAGCAAAGGCTGACTTTTTGATGCATTAAGCTACCTTTGGCTTCTAGCAAAGAGAAGGTCTGATTTTCTCTACAGTACCTAGTGATTTAAGACCACGAGCTCTATCAAGAGTCTTTCTGATATGAGAACAGAACTTGTAAAGAATACTTATAAAGTCATCAGTTAAATAATGTTACTTTTTAGGCATTAGAGAAAAGAAAAAGGAGTGCTGGACTAGCAAATAACTTCCCCAAGGCCACCCAGAACTGCAGCTGACAGAGAGGAGAAAGGACTCAAACAGCCCAGCTCCCTAACCAGCTACTCAACTGATTGACCATTCTTCCTGGCCTGTGCATATTAGTTTCATCTCAAGGTTACTTAGGAGACATCACCAATGCTCCTCAGGAGTGTGGAGAATTAAACGCTGACCCACAGGAGTAACGGACCAATATAATATTCATTCTCTAGGAGAAGGGGTTTACAGTCCATAGGGTTCAGGCCACAAACTTGGAACAGTGCAAAGCGTGAATCTGTTTTTCTATCAAACCTCCTTCTTTGGGAGGAATCATGGTCTAGCAAGGTATCAATTTGGGCACAAGGCAGAGGTCTGGTAGTGAATGGAAGAAAAAACCACCTGTGATAACCATGGTATACTCTTTACAGCATGTTTCAAGTTTAATTATGAAATATAAAGTTATATAAAAAAGACTACCCAGAAAAAACACATAGTTACGAGTTGCATTTACTAAACTAGACAAGGAGTGACAGCAGCCATTCAAATCAAATGGGCACTATGTCAGTATAAACCATTCAAACAAATACATACAATCTGGACTGGTTTCAAATTCAAACTTGCGGCTGTTTGTTCCATATCCAGCTGCAGTTCGGGCTCGAATTTGGAAGATGTAAGTGGTATCAGGTTTGAGGCCACTGATGGTAACATTGGTACCTTTGGCTCTCAGGATAGTATAGCTTGTCTCTTGTTCCTGCTTTTGGGAAGAGAAATTATCAGATTAAAACCACACCCTAAAGCACAGAAACAATAGGTGGCTGCTTCTGTCTGCAAGTCACCTGGAGTGCACTGGGATATTTTTTTAATATTTATAGCCTGACAAACGCTTGTACAGCCATTCATTTTCAATTCAATAGAAATCTTTTGATTAGCAAGAAATCTAAATCATTAGAGCTTCTACAGCCTTGTGCTATAACTCAAATACTAGACATGCTGCATATATAACATTTCATTAAATGGCTTTGCATCATTTTGTCCATAGTCTGTAATACAAGAAAATTAAGATTAAGATGTTACTTAAAAAACATAGAACAGATTTGCCTCCTGCACTGAACTGGAAGTTTTAACAGGCAACACAGACATTTTAGGGCCCTTCAGAGCTATTGTAGGATGCAGTTTTTACTGCCTCGCATTTTACAAGACAATGTTTACCTTTATAACCGTCAGAAGAGAAACTCTGCTCCTCACCTCAGCTCTGTGAACAGGCAAATGTAACTGGTTTTCTATTATGCCATAAAAAATATGAGATCGATGTGTCCATCAAAACCCCAATGAACGTGCTCCTGAATGAGTCTTGGGCCTTAGCAGCCAGAAAGAAAATGTGTTCTCTACTTACTGTTTTTTGCTAAAGAGCAAGACGTGTGTCCTGTACAGATGACACGCTCACAACCACACTCTGCTTAATGTATTTCTGACTTAACAACTTTTTATATAAAATAAGAAATGGACCATTTTGTAATTTAGTAAGTTTGGATACACTTTACACTTTGTAAAAAGCTAATTCTGATAAAAGTATATCTCATTCCCACTGTAAGCACACAGTCTAAAAATTTGAGCGTGCATTTGAAGCCTGGGGTATTGCTTATTTCACTAAAGCCATCCTGTACCAAAAGAACATTTTTGGCTTCCTAAAAATGGCAGCTGCAACTACCTCAGAAAAAAATTTTGGACATCAGCTTCCCATGTGGGAACTGTGAGAATCTCGGTTGCTTAGGTTCCCAATCATGAACATTTTTATTCTAGAGGTGGTGGGAATTTCACGTGCTGCCCTTTTACTTTGAACACTCTGAAATACACTAAAACAATTGAGCTTTGTCTAGTTGAACGCAGAAACTGAGTTAAGTTAACTTATGTCGGATGCAAACAATCTCACCTAATTCCCACTATGTTTTACAGCACTGCATTAGCTTGCAAGGTAGTGACATTTAAACTTTGACAACACTAGAGTGCTGATGTGCAAGTACAGAGGTCGGAAAATACTCAACGCATTCATTGTCAAAGCCATCTCACCTTCATGTGAAAAGTTCAAGTGACTAGAGTAGTGTGTTTGCGCTGCAGTGCTGTCTAGAAGAAAGTTAGGTTTATTCTGTTAGTAGGTGGACATCAGAAACTGTTCACTTTGGTGCCACACAAGCCTAATTACCCTGTTCTTGGCAGTCTGATATAGAAAGAAACAGAAACATTTACACCATAATTCAGGAAATTGCCAGAATCTCCACATAATATTCAACATTATACATATTACGGGTGCTGACGGGGGAAGAAAAAAAAAAAAAGAAAAAGAAATAGCAGCTAAGGCTTTGACTAAAAGTTAGCATCCAGAATCAAAACCTCAGATGGGGTGAATTGGACCTAGACTTCAAAGAATGACTATAAAAATGTTTACCATGGCCCATTTTCTTTGCACACTAATTATAAGAAGGAAAAAAGCATTGGACCTCCTCATAGTTTTCTCTGAAAAATTTTTCAGTTATAAATTCAGGGGAGAAAATTTACAGGAAGACATTCTAAAAACCTAATAGGTTTGCATAAAATTATTTATTTTTGAACTAACAAAGGCCTAGTAGTATAATTTGCATGCCTTACTTATCTCATCATTCAGTTCAATGTAGGCAACTATTTTAGTTTCAAAGACATAATAATCTTGTCTTTAAAACACAACATCTTTTGTGTATGCTCTGACTGCACATTCATTTTGATCTCACTTCTGGCTGCTTTTATGAAATGCAAACATTTCCTTCTTGCGCAGATACATACGTGCGAGGGAAAATATAGTCATGGCCCTGTCTGTTAATAATCCACAATGGAACTTGGAAAATAAACGTTTAAAACAATGGTATGGAGGATGTCATGGTATCTTAGTTTATGGTAAGCTTTTTACACACATATTTTGTAAGTCATTTTTTACGTAACTAGTAATCAAATCAGTGAAACACCACATAAAAGCCCAAGTTTATCTTTCTTGGGGATGAAGGAAAACTCCAGAGGTAAAGCACTATAGCTGCTGCAAGCAGAGGAATATACATAAAGGGGAGTCTTTGCCAAGCAGAACTTTAATCAAACACTCTGATGATAAATTTGTACTTGGATGCACAAAGCGTGTTCCTCCTGAATATTTCTGCATAGTTTACCAGACACAATCTTTACTGGGAAGCAAATCCCACTACTGTCAGTGTCTCATTTGCAAATGAGATTTTATAATTTTAACTATGTTTTACAAAAGACACACTTTGCATACATTTAAAAGTCATAGTGGCAGTCCTAGTGAGAGTGAACAGTACATCTTTTTCAGATAAAGAGAGTAAGTGTTCATATTACATGAGGAAGAACATTTTTGTCATCAGCTGCAGGAGCACTTGAGAGACCAAAACCAGACCACACACCTTTGGGAGGAACCCACAGTCCCAGTACCACTTCCCCTTATTGACAGACATGAACTTTTCATCGATACAACAGTTGCTACGAACCTCATGGAGCATATGTGGCCTACCTATCCTCAGAGCCATTATAATAAGAGTTTAAATGCAACCAAGTACATTTGCATATAATTTACTTTTTCAGACTCAGAAAGAGCACAAACTAGATACCATTATTGGCTTTAACCAGTCTGCTGAGCACAAAATTTCAGTGATGGCAAAGGCAAATCTATTCTAGTGATGTGAGACTGCAATTAGATTTGACTCATTGTTTGCAGCAAAATTCACCTTAATAAAGTGTGGGGGATTTAGTAATCATAATTGTCAGCGACATATTTAAATGAAGCAATTAGTAGTTTATGGGCGGTATTTAGGCGACAGCTTCTTTTTGCATGACAAGGTACTCCTGCCAGAGAAAACAATTATGTGAACAAGGACAAGAAGGAAACAAAGTGTCTGCTTGTCTAAGAAAAAACCTGACTTTTGTTATATGTGCACTTGGATGGTTTAGACAATTAAAATCCAGCACAGCTAGATGGACAGACAAAACCAGGATGTCACTTGGTACCACGAACTTAACATAAAATGTTATGTCCTACCATAAAACAAATACCTGGAAGTTCCATAACAGTATTCCTCTGAAAGAGGATTTTACCCCTATAAAATGATTTGAATAAATAGTAACTGGAGCCTTAGAAACAGGCCCTATAGATTTTTACAGAAAATGCACTTCTATTCCAAACAGCGACTCTGAAAAACTGTTGCATCAGTTCGTAATCTTATGTATTAAGGCCCCATAGGCTCACTCCAAGAAGTTAGACCAGTTTCACAAAAATGTATCTCCTAATTTCTCTAGAAACATCACATAAAGCTCTATTCCCTCTTGGTTACAGAACTGAAATCCCTGGTGAAAAAACCTAAATAGGTTAATTAATTACCCTTGTAGAAAATGAATGTTTTTCACATACTCAATGCCAATAATTCATTAGAAAAACTACATGGTATCATAATTTAGATACAGGACATCATTGTATTTTTATTCCAAATCTATTCTAACATCCTGAATATCAGTAACATGCAGCTGCCCCAAAACATCACATATTCTTTGAAATCTAAGAACAACTTAACATAGCAAAAGCCCTACATTTGCAGAGACAAGGTGCATAACAAAATTGGGCTGACCTGTACTACTCTCTTAACACGGTATTTATTAATTTCTAACAGATTACAAAAGGTATGGTAATAAAAACAAGCAGGAGAGAAAAGAATGTCTCAACATGTATCATCTACCAGCAATCAGGTATAACTTGTCAGGAGAAATACTGAGACTGCCAGCTGTGAAGGGTTTATTTCCCAGCAGCTGTCACTTAACAGCAGTGGGTTTTTTGATGAGTACAACCAAGCTGATTCCTGAAGCAGAAAATCAATTGGACCCGACCACTTTAAAAAGAAAGCTGGAGGTGAGGAGGAAAGAGGAGGTGAGAGGGGCTGTTTAGGGATCTTGGACCAAAAATCAGCATCTTCCAAAGGTGTTTGGAGAAGAGATGAAGAGTAGTTCTGACCTCAGGTAAGTTTAACATCTACAGAGTACATAGCAGGTTTCAACCTTTTTCAATTTGCAAACCTAAAAAGAAAAATGGATTAAAGCCTCCTGACAGAAGATTTGCTTTTCTAGGGACCTTTCATAAACCTTGAGGAATAGGTTCTCTGACTCCCCAAAGGGCTACAGACCACACATAAGAAACACTGGTGGCAGAAGGCCTTTCTTTAAAAAACCCTCTTTGCTCTAAATGGTCTGGCTCCTATGGTCAAGCAGTTGTCTCTTTTTGGCTTATGAAAGCTGTCTGGTGCATATGAACTCTTGATCACAGACTTCAAAGGGAAGAAACACATGTGCAAAATCAGCCTTGTAAGACTGGTTGTCTCATGAAGCTGTCTTATGACAACCAGTTGCTCTATAAGACTGGATACACTCGATGGGAATATCAGCCACATGCTCAGTCTGTGCATACAACAGTACTGGAAGGTGACAATACTCAGCAATTTCAGTGTAGAACGAATATCAAAACAACACAGAAAAAGCAAACATAAATAAAACTTCTCGGCTGTTCGATAGAAATGAAATAAAAGCACACAAGGGGAAAAATTCCCTCCCTTTGGAGCAACTAAACCAGAGGTCATCCTAACACCATGATGTGCAATACACCTGCGTAGTACATCCTGCACCCATGGTACTCACACAGAGCCACCCAGGCAAGGACCTCCACTTGGAGAGACTGGAAGTGCCGCTGAGTCAGGGCTGCTGCAGCTCTTGGAAAACAAAGGCACAGCCAACAGCGGCAAGAGCAGCGAGGTAGGTCTCGAATGAAGCATAAGTTAATCATCCAGATAAACAACCTGGCCTGTGCAAAACAGGTTGAAGTTCTGGGATCTTTTGGGTGCGGGCTCTTTGTGAGGTAAATAACTCCTCCATGCCTTAGTAAAAGGGAGTAAGTATTTTCTTTAAAAAAAATTAGAAACAAGAGAGCCTAAATAATTCCAGCATCCCTTCAGTGCAAATAAAGGCAATCTGATATATGGGACAGTTCTTTTACTTCTCAGCTCCAGGATCCAGACTTGATGCTGTCTCCATTGAGACAGCAGAAAAAAACCCCTCACTGAAAGGCTACTGCTCTATAAGGTGAGACTGAGCTCAAATGTTTAGGAAGCTTTTTTTTTTTTTTCCCCTTTATCAGTAGTACTACGTATGTTCCGATTTTTACCAAGGTCTTTGACAGGTCAAGTGCTTACCAAAAAAACTCCACCCAAAATCAAATGACGTATTAATTCGAGAGAAATCTTTTCAGAATACGGCCTTCCAGTCCTCATTCTTTAGCTGGAGATCAGGCACAGACTATCAATACCACATTGTCCCACTGGTAAGCTCCATGAGAAAACTTTCTGAAGATTAACTGAATACCCACAGAGTCTTTTTAAAGAAGTTTCTAAGTGGATATTGACACCACATCTTTCCTGTTATGTATGAAATATAAGTCTGATTTGTAGATAGGAACAGCATTAGTATACGCTAAATTAAATCATTATTCCTGACTTTTTTTTCAAAGTTTGTCAACGTCAGTAGCAATATATTATATCAAAAGGTCACTCTTACCAATCTAAAAATGCTAATACCACTCTTCACAATCTTCACAACAATTTATGGTCTTATCAATTCTACCAGCAAGATTTACTAAAGAACCACATTCAGTAATGAAGACTTTTTTCCCCTAAATACAGTTCTATATATGATGTAGAAATCAACAGCCAGAAATACAAAAAAAGTCAATATACAGCAGAACTTATTTAACGGCAGATTTTCTTTGTAGTAATTTACATAACATTTATGAAGAATTCAGTTATTCATGAAAAGCTGGAAGTTTCATTGTCACTAGAAGTACTGCCCATCTCTTCTCTAAATCATTTTTTGTGTAAAAGATCCTTGCACCACAGGGAAGCACCAACACATAGATGCCGACAAATAAATGTATGAACACTAACAGAACTGAATAAGTAAACTGTACTCAAGAAGAAAAATAGAAGTATTACAGCTTGTCTGTGTTACCTCCTCTGTTTGTTTGGATGTGTTTGGGGATGAACTCGGTAGGCAACACAAGAATTTAACTTCAGATTTTCATGATGTTCTCCTTACCAAAAACTGCACAGTTTCAACACTTGGTGTCATTGAGGCAGACAGCAAGTGAACAGGCGTGTCTCTGAATTCTTAACACAGGCAAGATGCAATAATTTCATGACAGTATTACCAGCACAAAACCCTCCCCCTCAATCCTTCTTCCCACCTTTTCATAATATTTGACCTCGTAGTCCAAGATGATCCCATTTGGATGCTCAGGTTCTTGCCAAGACAGAGACACACTGTTCCTGGATGTCCTGTCTTTCCTTATGACTGTAACAGGGGATGGAGCTGTAAAAAGGGATGGGGGCAGGAGGGAGGAGAGAAAAGAAAACTGAGTTTATCTCTGTTCCAATCCTTGGCAAAGAGTATTGTTTCCATTTAAAAGACTCATGAGCATAGGTCTGGACTTGTACCAACATTCAGCAGCTGGATTATAGTCCTAGTACACATTCCTTAAAGTATACTGGCCTCAAGGAAAATGAACTGAGATTTTCTGTTAGACTGGTGGACCAGTGGCAAGACAGCAGATGGTTTCAATCTGCTACTACAGTGTAAGCAATGAAATACATTTGATATACTAAACTAGAGAACAAAATAACAGTACTACCTATTTGTTATAATGCTGACGATTATTACCAGATTCTGCAGAACTCTGATAACATTTTCATACGCAAGTGTAAAATAGTGCTGGGATGAGTTACATACAAGGAGCTCCTGGTATCCATGGCTAGTAATAACCATCAGCATACTGCAGAATACAGCTTCTTTTATAACGTTATTTGTTAAGATCTCCAAATACAAATTGCTCCATAAACACTTCTCCTTTACTGCATTTCTTTGAAAATTAAATTTAAAGAAGAAAAATCTAAACTGCAAAATAACCTAATTTCTGACCTGTATTAATCAGAGCTAGGCATGACAACTGATTGCATGCCACAGACTCACCCACCACCCAAAACTCGGAAGTACTATCAACGTTACAGAAAAACAATCATAACTACCTAAGATTCTTAAACATCAGTTCAGCTTTAGACCACCCAACTCTACCTGTTTTTTCCAAGACCAAGCCTAGGTTTCCTGGACTCAGTGAAAGCTATGCAATTTTTAAAAATTATTTTCTATTTCTTTTGGGTTGGCTTCCCACTTCCAAAATTCAACAGACGATATCTTATGGATCACACATTAAAGGTCGTAACTGTCATTTTAAGAAAAATCTTTCACCAATAAACGGGCTTTTATCTTAACATGTAAAGCAAATGCGTTTATAAGTTCAATGTTGTGCTATGCAAATAAAAAGGGTCTGGATGATCTGAACAATTGAATTGCAGCTGAATCCTATGAAGCTTTTACTGTTCATATAAAACTAGTGGCACTTTACAGCATTACACATTTTCATGCATTATCCAGTGCCCTTTCTGTTTTGAATTTTCATTCCTCGGATACACTTGTGAAAGTCAGCAAAAAAGAATTTTTAATTAAAATAAATTTTGGAAAATCCATTCCATATTTGATTTTGCTCAACGTCCTTCAAAATATATCTTCTAATCTTGAGTCATAATCTAAATGTTGACATCCTCCTTTAGTTAAGCATCTAGAAAGCTACATAAATCCACCCAAGCACATATGTATATACACACTTCCACATTCTTTCTGGGTTGAAACACATCCCCCGACCAGCATTTTCATATGTCACATTGTTTACAAAAGCTTTCTAAGAAGATTAAAAAGTTGCAAAAATCCGCCCCCCCCCCTTTTTCCCCTCAACATGGAGAATTTACCTTGAATTTAAATTACTGAGAGCAGATTTTTTTTGAGGGTTTTTTAGTGGGTTTTTGTTTGTTTAGGGTTTTTTCTTTAAAAATAGAATG
>NW_010393640.1:114308-121896 GCF_000710305.1 Buceros rhinoceros silvestris | reverse complement strand
CTATTTTAATCAGACTCACCAGATCTATGATTGATGAAGAGGTGAAAAGCATTAGGGCAAGTCATACAGGCCTGGTTTGTAATGAATATCCTTCAGTAACTGCACTTGAATTCCACTCAGGCACAAACCAGAGCCAAAATACAAAGTGGTTAGCTGGCCGGACTGCTCTACCGAAGCCAGCTCTATGTTAACTCATATACCCATGCTTGCTGCTTTTATGCTCTTATAAATCATTTTTATGTCTTCTTTTTAAGTCAAGCTATTCATCTATTTTGTATGTGAATAGATTGCCAAGCCCAGTACTCCAGCTGGTACTGGTACGTCCCATTAAGGTAACATTAATAGAGAATTTATGAATAATTAATATATGATTAACAGAAATGGGCTTTTCTGTGATAAATTATGGTAATTTGTGCTATAATACGTTCTCAGGGCAGGCTAAAATAATCTTATATGCTCCAGTACAGATGTGCTTTAAAAAAAAGCTTTCTTCTAACTCAGTATTAATTATTTTGAGGTCATTTACACACATCTCTGCAGATGCTACCAGTAACTTATCTCACAGCAGTTTATTAGAAAAGTGTCTGCTCTACAGTTATCAATAACATTATAAAACATTCATATACCTTTTCTAATCCCTAGGGTTCCCAAAACTGCTTAGAAACTATAGATACAGAGTGTCTGGAAGAAACAGCATCCCACCACGTGGCCCGGTGGAGGGGAGATGGATAATCACAGGGAACACAAAGTTTCAGGCATCTTTAATCCCAGGTACAGAACAGATCTGAGCTCTGCAACACAGCACTGCATACCAGGCCAATCCAGCAGCTTTTGTATCTCTGAGCTATCGAAATGATGTACTCCAAATGTGTTTGAATCACCATCTTATCTTAACTATGTGGACTACAAAAGTTACCTAGTTTTAAGGCATTAATCATCAGTGCTTAAAGGATCAGTGTCTTCAGATATTTGGTAGTCTATTTCTAGAATAAACCACACTGTGTTCAGTGGGAAAGATATGTATTCATAACTTAATTTTAGTTTTTGAGCTTGTATTTTTTTTTTTAATCTTGTTAAACAGTTTTGTGTATCATCTGAGCATTTTAATTTTGAAGCACACAGGATGTTAAAAATAAAGACACAATACCTGGGTACAGATTTCATAATTTTCCTGCTGTTTCCATCAACTCTCTCTGTTCACATTAGTCTTTACAAGCAATAGTTGACTTTGGTCCCCCTCCATGTTTCTGTTGACAAAACAGAGCCTTGGACAGGGCAGACCTCACAAGAACCTCTTCCAACAGTTCCTTTCCTGGCACTATGTCAGGTTCATAGCTCTTTGAACCACAGGTGAAACCCAGCTATGCTGCTCCTGGGATGATTTCAGCACTGGGACTCTTCTTCTGCAAAAAGTGGAGTAGAGGGGGCCAAGGATAAAGCTTGAAGTAAGCGTGCCCCATAGTGAGCCTTGCAGACCCCCGTGGATGGGCTCAGAGAAAGGAGTCAGAATCCTGTGCCTGGAGGGGCTGCCATCCTGCAAGGCCTGTCATACTGGCAGCATCAACTTGGTTTTCCCAAACCAGACTCAACTGTATGCTGAAAGACAGAGGTGACCTGGCTCTTCTGCTGTGCCTGCTGCCCAGCACCACTGATGTGTCTCTCTCTCTCCCTCTCTCTCTTTACTAAATCATTTCTTTGTCTATGTCCAGAACTGACCCCTTTCCTAACACATGGGATCAACTGTTGAACACGTGCCGCAGTTTAGTTTGACCAAGATGATATAAAATGAAAAAATTACCAGCACAGCAGATGGCATAAGCTTTCTTTGCTGGTCTACAAGAAGCTGGACTGTTAACATCTTAAATCTTAATGCAATCTTTTTTGGTTTTCTCTATACCTGTTTGGAAAGAGGTCCTTGAACTCTAATTTAAGAAAACATCTTGATCGGATGACTTCTAAATTTACGCCTAAATCTACCTCAATCAATGGATTTATGACACTGTAAAGAGTTAAGGTAACTTGTAAGTATGTATTGTCCTGCACAGGGACAGTCACACATCAACAGAGATGTCTTCCTGACCCTATGGCTCTATCTCAGGACTGGGGTGCAGCTAGGAGGATCTTGACATTTGGGCCACGGAATTAATTTATTTTTGTATGCATCCCTAGAATACACTCCAATAACCATGAATTGTGTTCTAACCAGTATCTAAGCAGAACTCAGCCTTCATTTCCATTTTGTAACACAACTAATCCTCCCTTCTCTCCAGAACAGCTCAGTAACTGTATTTTTATTTTACCATTTACCATCCACTGCAATACAAAGTTAGGTTAAATTATTTTATCATTTGGGAAACGTAAATTTCAAGGTAAAACTTAAGAAAAGTACTGTTTTTAAAGGCTAAGAAGTTGAATAAATGCTGTTTCAATGAATTTTCAATAAATTCCATGGCTCACATACCTCTACGTATTTACATTTTTACATTTGATTAATGTCTTAATACTCTTAACCTCTTCACTCAATAAGAGTTGGGGCTTTTTAAAATTAACTTCAGGCTTGTGTGGCCACGCATTAAAAGATTAAGTCTCAATAGTCACATTCAATGCATAGAGAAGCATTTTTATGCATCACATGGTTACTATTTGTCTGGTACTACAGTCTAACTGGTTTATGATTAGTTTAAGCAGTTAATATGAACATTCAGAACTCCCTAGAGTTACAAGGGGAAATGTACTTTAAGCGCTCAATGTTGTTAGGTAGCATTTGCAAGAACCGGCAACGCGGATGTTAAAAAGGTAACAAATGCAACGATCCAGGGAGCTTAAACTCACAAGTGTAAAAACCTCCTCAGTCACGACTATTAAAGGTGCAAGCAAATAACATGAGGATCTAGCAGAGACGACAATAAAACTCTGCTCAAATTGATTTCCCATCGAAACTGACCCCAACAGATCATTTGTTTTCTTCCAGTTTAATAGTAGCTGTATATAAATCTCCTTATTGACTTTTTCCTTATTCCTTGGTTATTGTTTTCATATGTGACTGGGTTACAGATGTGTATATACTGGAAGAAAATTCCTTGTCCTGTGACAGAGAGAACCCAGTATTAACTTTGGGAAGCCATGTGTGTACAACTGCTGAAACATTTAGAGTCCTGTTGTTTCTTGCTTAGGTTTCTAGATCACAAATTAAATTTTAGGTTAGGATTTCAGTCTAAAATGACCATGGCCTGCTCACTTCCAGCTTTTGCTTGCAATCAGCTAAGCGCATCACAGTAAAATATTCCAAAAGTGATGAGAACGTATCTGAGCCTGCAGAACTGACTATATTACCCAAATTGCAACTTCTTCTGCACTGCTGAATAAATGGAAGGCTTGTTCCTTTTTCTTTCTTTAGAAAAGATGATGATTTTACTATCTAATCACAATCCTGTCTTC
Organism: Buceros rhinoceros silvestris; assembly: GCF_000710305.1. NCBI lineage: Eukaryota > Metazoa > Chordata > Aves > Bucerotiformes > Bucerotidae > Buceros > Buceros rhinoceros. The sequence goes on along the minus strand of NW_010393640.1, from coordinate 118,458 downwards.
TGATATAATGTATAAATTTTCTCTAATGTATATGATACTACTAGGAGGTAATGTGGAAAAAAAGCAGTAAATAAATAATAATCTGAAAATTAAATCTGCAACCTCTGACAATAAGATCCACTGGGACCCAGTTCCAAATCTGTAAGTCTTAAGAAGACCAGTGTCCAAACCACAAAACTATCATACAAGTCAAAGCACAAATACCACTGTTTGAAGGAACAAACCAATTGTCCTGGGTTCAACATGGAGGAATGGATGCTCTCATGTTGTCTGGCTTAGTCTGGCTTGTCCCTCGCTTAGAGGGAGTTTCTTTAGGAAACTGGAGTCACATCCACAGTCAGGATATATGAGAAAACTTATGCTGATGCCCAGGCTGGTGCCCATGCCTGGCCAGTCTGGCACTGCTCAGAATGCCACACCTACACCTTTCACTCACACAGCAACAACCCAACATCCAGGTTTTCGTGTACCAGCCTTTCTATCTTTAGGTTTATCCAACCATTCCACTACCAACCAGCATTCAATTCATAAGAGTCCCAAGTATTGACTCTCGAAACAGCATAATGATACATTCACATCTCCACGACATGATCACATTACCATGACTTCTGTATCAACTGCTATCTTGTCCTCAAATGTATAGTCTGTGGAGTAACATCTAAGGGGTTTATTACAGAAGCTAGCTCACAGAAAGTTGAAGTTGCATTATTTTAAACCACCTCTGATTGCACTACTATTTAGTTTCTCCACTAAGTGCCGTTAAAGGCTCTGTCGTCCTCTGTATGGCTGTGCTGAAGTGAGGCTGATCCCACAGGCACATTCCAAGAAGGCTCAGTCTGCGCTGCGTCCCCACGTGCCTCCCAGGAGACAGGAGAAGGAGGAAACAGTTACAACTTTAACAACACCTTGGAAACCTGCTAAACCCTACACACTCCTCTTCCAGATACAATTACCCACCTCTTCAACGTGTGTGCAGACGCAGTCCTTCGCCCTTTAATCTCCAGGACACATAGTTAAACCAGCACAGTACTTGTGTTTGTGATCCTGTACCTTTTCCTTGAGCTGAAGCAGTCTCAATATATTTTTATGACTTAGGCTGCAAAACGTCATCTGATTCTGTAACATCATTAGGTGACTGTCTGGCAGAATGCGACACACCTTCCCTGTCCTTTCGTGTCGGCAGGGACCAGGCATAAGGGAGTCCAGCCAGTCCAACAGCGAGAGGTCCATGTCTCACGTACAGGATCCTTTATGATGGATTCAGGCTGGATTCTAGCAGGATGCAATCATAAAGGAAGCGTGGGAAGAGGTTCACAGTTTCTCCGAGACTGCTAGCAAGATCTGGGCATTGACGCACATTGAAATGTGGAAGGAAAGAAATAGGACAAAACTTGTAAAGACAGGCTAACTTTGGATGAAACAAAGCTATCTGTGGGAGCTGTGTGCGTCCTTTTTCTGGGAGAAACATTTTAAAGACTGACTTGTTCATGGTTATTTTAATAGATAGTTGCCTGCATTATGGCAGAAGTACCCAAATGTATCTGGAAGCTGGTGGACTCCAGCCTGTGGTCACAGACCCCAGAGCGGCTGCAGGCATTGCACAGGTGCTGTCGAGGAAAAATGGCAGGGATCTGGAAAGGGGAAAACAAGCAGCTTCTAGCAGAAATTACACCAAGAGGCAGCTGCTTGATTTCGCTCTCAAGTGTGGAGAAAGGCAACCTTCTGGGCAGCAGCTGTCACTGGACAAGTGATTATCAGAGCTCATTTCTCACTCTTACAAATAAATTCTAAATTAAAAGCAAACTTCATTAAGTGTTACATGTTTGTGTTCTCATTTCTCCCTCTTTTTATTAAAAGAGATAGCAAATGCCTTCCACAGAGCAAACAAAATGTTAGAGTTTCTCATATGTTTAACACCTGTGTAATAAATCATGGAAATGTCATGTCCATTTGGGAAGTATCAGGCTGCACAAGGCACTCGTTTCAGAAACTGAAAATTATGATGCCATGGCATTCACAGCTGTTATTTCAGAGAGGAGACAAATGTCGTATATGCTTTCATAAGGATTCAGCCCAAAGGTGCTTGTAATGCAAATGTTATTCTTTCTGTTCCCTGTTTGAGATGGTGATGGTGGGAGTTTCGCAATATTTCATATTTTTTACTGAGTGTGTTTAAGACTGTATCAGTTCAAAATAAACAGTTTTGCTTTGCCTTTCCTATCCCATTATTACATTACTTTATAGGACATTTGAGCCTCAGGCTTCCTGGTGCGAAGTTTTCAGAAAGAAGTGTTATTCACCATGCCCGTAGCATCAACTGTCAGATGCTGAGTAGGCTTTCCCTGTCTATGTAAGTTGAGTTATTACATCAGCCAGAGAAATTCCATTCATATTTTAAGAATGTACTTATGAACCATCTCTAGACATGCCAGCATTCAAAACAGGAGAAGACAATTGCCTTCAGATAAGTAATTTACGATATAAAGTATTTCTTTCCTTTCAAGTAATGACCAAGAGCTCCCAAACTAGTCCGTCAGTAAGTTCCATCAGCGTCTTTTCTACCCGGTCAAAAAACCCTCTGAATGGAAACAACATTTCTCAAACTTCTTGCCCTGTCAGTCTTCGGTAGTTTCATAGATGGCTTTGGACCAATCACTTTTGCAAAGGTTTACCAGGACAGGAGAATCTCTGATGGAACAGACTTGAAAGGTGATCACATCTCCTTTTAGTTTCTTTTGGACTTTGGGGTGATTAAACTTTTATTTTGGTTGGCTTTTATATGTTTTCTTTACACATAGAAGCACAGTTTACTAGAAGCAATGCTAAAAGGAAAACTCTTTCATACATAGTCTGCTGTAGAATTAGACACTGCAAGAAGAGTAAAAAGAAGCAAAGAAATTTAACTTCCTTAAGGGATTTCTGGTGTGAAGCTTAAAAATTCTGAAGACGCTTACTTTGTGTTGGCAAAGTTGGCACTAGTGAGAAGAGGGAAAGTCTTTACTTTTCAGAACAAGGTCTGCTGGGTACCTGTCTTCAAGAGCAAGGTGACACATCCCGAGGCACAGATCAGCTTAAGTAGTTGTTCTGAGTAAACCCAAAGGTTCAAGTATGTAAAGACTGTAATATGCAGGGGTGCATAACTTTGAAACTATAATTTGTTTTATATAGAGATACTTTAAAAATAATTATTATATTAATAATTCTTATCGGCAGGAACAGTCCCCAAACCCAAACAAATAACATTTTTTTCCCCAGCTGTCTCCAGCCTGCAAATTTTATAACAGAACAGCTTCAAGATGCAAGAGAAGTTGATAGGGGTTTTTTTTAACGATCAAGAGGAACACAGACTATTTCCCTCATTGATTACTGAGAATGCTAGCACGATAAGGCAAAGTAAGCCAGAAGTCTAAGGAATATTATTTAACTGAGTGCTAAGCATCATATTTACCTACATTTCTTTAATTTTAGTAGTTTACCAAGCCAAGACATTAAATGAGAATCCAGACGCATGATTAGTCTGGATTAACATCAGCCATGTTAAAGACTGAAACAGAAACAGTAGAGAAAACCATTATCCAATGACTGTTAAATACAACTTCACTATGACCTCTGGAAAAGGTAGCTAAATGCACTGGAAGTGAAAAACACTGGCTGAGCCACAAACTTCACCTGCAAACTTTCTCTAAGGTCATGAACGTTCACATGAGGACTGTGTGCGCACAGAAGAGACCAATGTATGTCACAGACTTTGAAGCTTCGGCAGAGTTTCCTTGACATTCAGAGGAAAAGGGATCAAAGGCTTTGCAGGCAGAACGTCTCTAGCTAATAACAGGCTATGCATGGAGTGACTTTGTTAAAACACTTCCCTTTTATATCCCTAAAGGAGGAGTTTTATTGAGTTAAAATGATCTTTGAATAGCCTCTGGGCTGAACTGTAAAACACATTTGAAAAGAGTAAAATCTTTATTTATGCCAGGGATGTTTGAAACTCAGAAGATAAATGTCATTCAAAAAACCAAGCATGTCCTAGGTATTCAGTATATAATAGGGCACAGCTGTAATAACAGTCAGTGAACCAGAGACTCCCTACATCATGTCATTAGCTCACTTTTAATAAGTCTATCTTCTTGTCCTTTTTATAAGGACCGTA
>NW_010393640.1:105210-114239 GCF_000710305.1 Buceros rhinoceros silvestris | reverse complement strand
GGGAAAGAAATATTTCATGCACCAAACATCTGTGGCTTTCTCAAATTGTCTCTCTTAGAAGATAGATCTACTTAAGGGACCTGTCTTGGGATATAGATGGTAAAGTGCACACAACCATTTATAAATATGGATTTTATTTAAACAGGGAGCATCATACATCGTTTGTGAGTTGCTGAAGGTATTGCAGTCTAGGTTAACAGAATAAAGACTGAACGCATAAAGAGTGCCTGCAAGTAATCAAAAGCATATATTGAAATAAAGCTTGGTGCTCAACTTGGTGCTGAATTTATTCCCTTGAAGCCACAAATTCCAGGCAAATAAAATTCTAGTTCTGAAGAGGTTTTAACAACTTTTCCTGGGAGCCAAGTGAGTCTTTGCTTACAATGGCACTGAAAAATTTACTGATTCCTTCTCCATTTGAAATGTTTATCCCCTAAGCTGAAACTACAGGATGGCTTGAAATTTTCAATTTGCAAACGACGTATGTGGATCAAGATTTACAAACCAGCTACGTCTACCCTTTAAGACTCTCCTCCCAATGATCCTAATTTCTGTACCTGGTGGGCAGTTTTGTTATCAAGATATTTGAAGAATTTTCATCCTAGCCCCTTGCAAAAACTCCGTAATGCCTTATCGGTTTGTTCTTAAACAAATGTTCCCCTTCTGTGTTTCAAAACTGCCAGGTTTGACAGCTAATACGTTTAAAAAGGAGACAAAGGAATAAAAATAAATTCGATTCAATCTACGTATCAGACTGGGCTGTGCATTTACACCTGAAAAAAACATCTGGTTCATGTGATTAATCCAGAAAATAAATGAGATTATGGAGTCAGTTTCCAGACCTGATACATGTAGGTGTACATGGACAGCTTCTACTGCAGTCATCTCTTTTCCTACACTCTCTCATGCATGGGTTAAATGATTAAGCAAGATGATTAAACAGAGTACATGAATTGTTCTGCGTGGTGGGTTTTAGAAATACAAAAGATAAAAGGAAGAGAATCCTGATAATCAGACTTCTGCTTTTCTAGGGAAGCCTGAGATGATATAGGCTTTATCTCTTTTTCTGTAATTCTTTATACTATAGCTACGTGTAGGTGTCTCGGTTTGGATCCAGGGGCAGTATTCTCTGTAAGCTTCTTATATGAAAAGTGCCATACAGAGAAAGGAATTGACATTTTACAAGTGCACAAATGAATTTGGGCTGGGGGGTAAGACCAAACGGTTGAAGCACTTTTAGGCGCTTAAGAAGCATAATCACTTTCTATAGTTACTAGGAAAAGACTAATATCTCTCTGTAGAATTTAGCTCACAGAAAGCCTCCTGTGTTTTCTTTGCATTTCTTTCTACAGCAGGTAAGTGAAGATTCCTGTTTGTATTAATTTTTTCTTTAATTTTTTGTTTTGCAACTATCTGAATCCCATATGGATTGTGTGGAAGAGCTGGCTTGAACTGGGGGCAGTTTGAGGGAGTCTCTTGTTACAACATGTCCCCTTTGTTCGTCTCTGGTGCCAGGATATGTGACAGCACAAAACTCTCTGGAATTGATTTAGTACTGACACAGGCTTATTGTAGCTGAACTCATTTGGTACCACGATTCACAGCTGTACTGTTGAGACCTTAGTTTACAACGCCTTAAGTCCTTAAGAACTAAGCAAACCTAAACATATATTAATAGCTGTTACACTGTGCTTTTAATGATTAAAGAAAATGGTCTATTTTATTATGAAACAGGCATGCAGTAAAGACCTGAGGTATTAAAAAAAAAAAGATTTGGGCATCAGCACAGGTATATTTGGAAGATACAGGAAAATTTAATTATTTCCACTGAACTTTGTTACTAATAATAATTTTGCTGGAACACTGAATCATATAGGAAATAACAGAAGGGGTAAAAAGCTCAGGAAGATGCATTCTTTTTGCTCTACCCCTGTGGCCCCTCCAGTCTAACCTGAACAACTGGATTTGCTACCCAGACCCATTTGAATGTGATGCATGGAAATTAAAGATAAAACTGTAGACAAACTCTCTTGGGACATCAGTCTCTTGGGACGTTCTAGAGGTTACACAATTCTTACAGCTAGGAAACCCAAAGGCATCCTCAAACATGAATTATTTGCCTCCATAGCAAAACCAGTGTAATGTAAACCTGTTTATAAAGTAATTTGTTTCAGCTCATATCCCAAAATAGGCACTCTTCCTTTAGAGTGTCCCAATTAATTTAACATAAAAAAGTAGGGGAAAATTAAGTCACACTTACGTTACTCTAAGAATGTGCGGAGGTTTGCAATAGTTTAACTGCAATGCTCACATGTAATTTAAAACCACTTTCCCCCACAATCAGGCATCCTAATATTCACATGGGGAAAGCTAGTTAGCGGAAAGTAGGTCTCAGTTTACTCATCGCTGACTCCAAGGAGGAGTACCATAGCTGTTTGCTATAGTACCATAGCATACAATAATGCTATACAATACACAGATGAGTAAGACTAGCTTCTACAGGTTCTCTGATGAATATGCTTAGGAAGGAGTAGGTATCCCACAGGCACCTTCACTAAATAAAATCTCTCCCTTTAAAGCCATCTAGTCTTATGGAGGTTTGCTGTAAAATAAGCCAGTCCTACTGCAGTTTTCCATATTCATCTATACACAAACTTTATGTGCTGTGACAAATGCTGAGAGTTCTGAAGTTATCATTGTTAAATAAAAGATCAATTGAAAACAAAAAGATTTAACAATTCTCTCCTGAATAACTTTGAAGCAGGGATATTGAGGTTTACAGTCCCTCTGCACACAAATGTTTACTCTCTTTCCAACCCATATAAGTGTATGGGGACTTCCCCAATTTTCATTGAGAAGGCCTTGCTACATGCATGAAAAAGGCAAAGGTAAAAGAGGACAGATATTACTGATCAGTCCCTTTACCTGGTCTCCTTCCAGTTGCTGCTATCCTTATTGCACACAATCACCACAAACGGATTGTTGTGGGCTGTCCCACTTCTCTCAGCCTCTCATTATATGGCAGATGTTCCTCTCCCTTAATTATCTTAGTGAACTTTCACTGGTCTTGCCTCAGTATGTCTACGTGTCTCTTGTACTGGGCTGGTGCTAAGCTGGATACACCACATGTGGCCTCACCAGTGCTGAGTAGATGGGGAGGATCACCTCCCTCGAACTGCTGGTAGTACTCTCCCTGCTGCAGTCCCCAGTGCTTCCCCAGTGCTCCCGGGCCTTTTCTGCAAAGCTGCTTTCCAGCTAGTTGGCCTCCAGCGTGTACTGGTGCATGGGATTAGTCCTTCCCAAGCCCAGGAATCATAGAAACATAGAGTGCTTTGGGTTGGAAGGGACTTTCAAAGGACTTCTAGTCCAATCCACCGTCAGTGAGCAGGGACATCTTCAACTAGATAAGGTTGCTCAGATGTACTCAACTACAGGAAAGCTAAAGATTGACATTGACAATAGCACGCTCACCAGAATTACATTCTGGGAAGGTTGGAAAATACAAAGTCTCTAGGCTTCTTCACAGTGCCAAAAACATGACTGTTGAGGAAATACTCTGTATCAATTTCACATGTCTTTTTATTCAATTTTGGGACAGACCTAGAATAAGAATTATTTACAAACCAAGTCTAACACCTTCTCCGGGGAAAACTAAAACCGTTAAAGGTAATGGCTAGTGAACGGTACTTGTTTCTGACTTAGCTCTTAAGCAGTTAAACAAATTTTTGTCATTATTCATATGCTTATATCCAATAGATTTATACGGAGTCTACTTACACAGATACTACCTTTATTTGTTAGATAGGAAGTGCAGCTCCCTTCAAGAGAATACAGCAAGTGTTATTTGTTATTGCTTACTTTTGGATTTCCCTAAGTTTCAGCAAGCTGAGAATGCTTTCAGTATTTGTTTTGTTTTACAAAATAAATACAGGAAGAACTGTATTTATTATTTATTAGACATGCCACTATCATAGCGTTTGTATGAGTTTGTAGTGCTAGAACTACAAACAAAGCTAAAGAAAACTAAGCAAACAGATTTTAGATCAAACAAACAGAATCACTTCTTGGACGGTGTATCTTCTCACCAGATCTGTTGGAAGGAAAGGATGAAGACGGCACTGTGGTGCTGGGATACCAGAGTGGTCGCCATGATTACCTGATAGATCAATATCTGCTAATGGAACAAATTTATGCAAGTTCTCCTCTAGATTGAAGAGATGACTGCAAAGAAGTCAATTAGGTCCTTGGTTAAAATATTAATCTTTTTGTTCAGCATTTCCGAATCATACCTACAACCCGTATGACTGTGTGTGATACCATAAAGCAGTGACAGAGCAGGAAAACTGTTACTTTCTCATGCAGCATCTGCAAAACATATTCAACTCATATATGTCCCTGACCCAACGGCTATGTTTCACACTGGAAAACTTCCTCCCTCATTTATGTAAACTGATTGCCCAGTAACATGACTCTGCAGTCCTTACCAAATCTTAGTTTTTCTTTAGAGAATTCCACGCCCTATTTCCGTTTAAAACCTCCTTGTGCTCCAGTGTTAGTTTGCATCTTGCTACAGCCCAAAGGCAATAAATGCAGAACTGTCCTGACCAGGACTGGATTTCCCTTTTGGTTACTTACAAAGCTCCAAAGAATGGACAAGTTTATGGACTTTACAGATAAAAGTATTTTTAAAAAAAGCCCAAAATCTGTGTTCAGAAAATCCAGCAAACCTAGAATATCTGTGCCCAGACGCCTGATCACACTACCAACAAGCCAGGCAGCGTGGCATGGCTGTCAGACCCTGCGTGGCACATTCACAATTAGCACAGCACTTCCAGGGGTACTGAATTCTGTATCTTCTCCCATAGCAGCCAGTGACCCTTTCTAAACGGATTTGATTGGTGTTATTAGGAGATAGCATCTGTGTGGTGCAACACATTGATGTGAAGTGAGAGCTTTTATCGGGAGGCAACAGAACGCCTCAATATAATTCAAAGGGAGCTGTATCAGGCAGCGTCTGAAGGCACGTGTTACAGTACAATCAGAGGGGATCATCAACAGACTAAATAGAAATGTGTGCCCTTTCTCTTTTACTTCCACATCGAAGATGAAAAGACTTACAGGAATTAGAAACATTGCAGTGTCACACCTGTCTAGTCATATTTTGCATGAGACCTTTTTTTTTTATTCAGGGTTGTCTCTTCATTCACTGGAAGGGAAGGAAAACAAAGTGCAATAAAAGTGCAGCAAAACTCAGGCCAGACAGTTGGAAGAAAAAACCCAATCCATTTTCTGAAAGGATTCTTATTTTTCCTTAATCCAGGGGACTGGATCTGGCTTTGGAACAGTTTTGTACTGTAAAATGCAGTATCCTTCTTGCATTCACAGCACAAGCAGAATCAGAGTCTGGATGTTTCTAACTTACAAGTGACAATGAAGCAAACCTTTCCCTTACTTCTGCACCAGGTTTGAAAACTCTCCAGGAAAATCTTATTGAGGTTGTTAGTTACACACTCTAGAACTTCGAGCCACTGTAAAGCTATCAGCAAATTCTTCAGCAACATTTAACGTGACCCTTTTTGTGGGTGTAGATATATCTACATGTATATGTGAATTACACATAGGTGTATACATGTGTGTATATGATCTGCCCAGGTGTTTAAGTACGACATCAACTAACAATATGCTTCTGATGTGTCCTTTTTCTGATCTTACTAGGAAGGGAATGCAAGAGAAATTGCATTTTTGTAATTATGCTTTAAAAGTTTACTTACATACACATTTAAGGTCTAATTTTAACAACTTGTAGAACTTCTAGGGGAATTCTAATGTAGTAAACCATTCAGAACAGTCAAGAGATAGCACAATGAAGCCTGTAGTAACCCAGACCACCTAAATGTACTTAGAGCAAAAATGGGCTATGCGTAAAAGTAGAAAACAAACAAACAAATTGCTTAAGCAGCCTGTGGGTTGCATTAAACAAAGCTGCTATTGCGAGAAATGGATTGATTCTGCCACATCACAGGAACTGTGCGTTCCAAAACAAAATCAAAATCTGCCTTGCACCACAGTGCAAAGGCAGCCGGCTCTGGGCCCTGGGGAAGCACATGCAAAGCAGGAGGCCTCTGCAGAGAATTACCTTTCACTGATCCTAGACAGTTCATTCTATGGAGTTGTCCCCAGGTGATTTCTAACTGCTACAGTGATGAACGGGCTGAAAGGCAATATCTCTAACATACAAAAAAAAAAAAAAAAAAAAACTTCACCAGCACTCAACTGCCTCTTCAGGGCAATCAAATGGCTGCTCAAAAAAAAAAAAAAAAAAAAAAAAAAAAGAGAGAGCCACTAAACAAAGGCTGCTCAGATCACTGACACATATCTAAAAAATGTAACTATAACAGTAGCAAATTGTTTGGAATTGACATAAAATGCAAGTTTCAGAGCTGAAGTTAATGCCTAGACAAGAAAGAGATCATGGGGAGATGTTTCAGTAGGGTAGATTCACCTCTCTGCCTATTGCATAGTTAGACAGTCCTCCAGAGCCTTTGGAGATATGACCGCTGTCAGGAAACAGTCTGTTCTCTCATTTTTATGCCTCCCACTAAAGCTGATCTGTCATCTCAGGAGGGTAGACTTACACTTTTTAGTGAAAAAGATCACAATAATGTAGCTCACTAGGAGAGCATCTACTTAGAACAACATTAACTTTGTTTGTGCTTTGAGGAAGATGGAAATGTAGGTATTTTGGGGATTGGATGTGGGAAGGGAGGAGGTGGGGGAAGACTTGCTGCACACATGCATCCTTTCAGTACAAAGCTTCCTGATGGCAAACTCCATGGAGTAAAACTACAGAAATTTCAGAATCTAGTCTTCCTCTTCACTGGCAAACACTGCTCCTAAAAAAATGGTACCTAAACAAATGCTAGAGAAGAGTCTAGATTCTTCACATCTTTCAGATAAATGGCACCTTGCCTAATGAAAATCAAATGGTAGAATAGTGCAGCAGTGACAAAAGCTCTGATCCAACAGTCATGGCATGCTACTGGGCTCATGCAGGACCTCAGTGACTTCAGTAAGTCTCCACAAAAGCAGAGCAGTCCCTTTGTACACTATCAGCTATGACACTAGAACCTAATTCAGTACTCAGCTCCACACCCCCATCTCATTGGCAATAATTCAGAGTTGGTGAGACAATTTGTAAGGGGGGAAAAAAAAAAGCAGCGTTTCAAATCTTTCTAATTTAATGTTAGCATTTTATGTGTCTAACATGAAAGCATTTTTTCACTCCTATTTAATCAAAATTAATCACTAAGATTACTACAGCAATTTATGTTGGAGATTATTGACATGAGTGTTTTATTAAAATCTTGTTTTATTAATAAAACACATTCTGGCTAAGGAATCATGTGAGCCTGCTATTAAAGACTATTAACTGGGAGTTAATCATAACAGTCATGCTGCCAGGTTCTTTGACAGCAACACACACTGGGATTGTTCCTGCTTTTACTTTTACCAGCATATTCAAGTCAATTAGTAATCCTAGCACACGAGCAGTCAGAGTAACTCCTGTAAAACAGGGAAAGGAAACAAAGGTACATACATCTCAGTAGTTTTGAACAAAGAAAGGGTCATCAGAAAGAGACTCACCAGCCTGGTTAGTTGTGATGCTGACAGCAGCAAATTGTCTGGAAAGTGTACTCAAGTCAGATACGCCATTGACTGCATCGATCTCAAAAGTGTAATTGGTATGTGCCAAAAGGTCCACTACTGTCACCGTAGTGTTGGTGAGTCCAGTCTGACGAGGTAAGAATCGCACGTTGTCGCTACATGGCTCACACATCTTGACATTTCCTCCACATTTTTTGCAAATGATGTTGAAAGTGACATCTTTCCGACCTCCAGTGTCAAGAGGCCAGCTCCAGTCCAGGATAACAGACGTCTCATTGATGTTAGAAATAACGTTTCTTGGAGCAGATGGTGGTCCTATAAAAGGAAACAGGAAACCAGAGGGATGAGATTTTCTGTGGCGCTCCAAGATGAGAGTAACAAGGGCACAAAAATACAAAAGTCAAAACCATAAACAACTGAACTCTTCTAGTTATTTCCTGTAGAAACTCCTGAAGTATTTCACTGGACTACAAACCTAGACTATCAAGGACCACGTTTTCTTAAAGACAGACAGTACCCTCAGGGTGTAGTTCAGGACTGAGGGCTAAAAATATTGGTAGCAATTTAAAAATCCTCGCTCTCCTTCTTGAGTCTGAAAGAGAACGAGAAAAAGAAACTAGAAAGACATAAATACAGCCCACCAATTTTTGTTAGCTTGTCCAATATGTAAGATGACATGGGAGGCAGTGGATGGATGACTGCAATGGGACATGAGAGGAAGCAAGCAAGCTACTGAGATACAGATGGAGGAGCAAGAATGACAGCCCCGAGCATAATGAGCTACTCACTGGTGCAAGCCATGGATGGAGGGTCTTTCTCAGAGCGAAAGTAATTCTTTTCACACCTGCAGTTCAGAGACGCTTCTTCGTAGGCAGAGCTGTGAGGTGGACATTTGGCACACTTCACGTTGCCGGCAGAGGCTTTGTAGAACCCAGGTCGACAAGCTGCAAAATGACGAAAGTATAGTTTTAAATTCTATGGATATCTCCTCAATTTTAATGTGTGACTCTGTTACTGCTCTGGGACCTAGCCATATGTAGATTACATTTTGCATATGTTTATGGTCCAAAACCACTGATTTTTCTCATAATGAGCTGATGGAAATAAGACCTCTTGGTAGAATGGAGATCTTCATGCATCAACCTAGATTTGCATTTAATTTTGCCTGGAAAACAAAACAGTGTTTTGCATCACTAAGAAGAAGCACTTTCTACATTGCATTTTGAGAACTTATTTTTCTTCTCTCTGGTTAATTTGCCAAAACATGGGCCTCATCCTGCATAAGAAACTAATTTTATCCTCTCTCTGCTGCCAAGGTTTGCTTAGAAGGGCAGACTAATTGTAAACTCCATCTTTTCAGTTCA
>NW_010393640.1:93754-105120 GCF_000710305.1 Buceros rhinoceros silvestris | reverse complement strand
CAGGACTAAGCAAGTCAAACCCAAGAAAATAATCTGAACAGTGAAAGATCTATTCCGTTTCTGAAGGACCACACATCACACTCAGTGACCTTCATCTGATACTATCAGGAACTCCCATGGTCTGTACAAGCATTACATTAACCCAGTCCTCTAGAGATTGCGCTTGAACCCACAAAAGCTGCTTCTGAAAAATTCTGGGTAGCGATGACTCATTATCACCTGGCACACTTCCTCCATGTTGACTCCTGTTGCATTTTAGGTTGATTCAGGGCCACATTTGCATCAAAAGAGAACAGCAAAATCAGGTAAGAATCAGCAGGTTTACCAAGTAATGGCATTCTGAGTGACAGCGGTCACCTGAAGGTCTGTACTCATGCCTACACAACCATACACAGACACTGTAACAAAAGGCAGCACATCTTAAAACGTGTACCTTTTGCTACGCTTTGGTTCCACAGCAAACACTGCCTAAAGCACAATGTTACGGGTTGAGCACATTGAACACAGTGTGAGAAGGATGAAACATTTCACAAGGAAGTGCTGATCTCAGCCACTTCAGCGCTTCTCAGCCCTTGCAAATCAAGGCACCTGGCTGCAGCTGCTATCTCCAACTTCCATGGTAGCAAAGCAGCTGGGAGAGACACCTCCCACTTCAAGTTGTCTCCTGCAACCCATAAGGAACAATACTGAGCTTGACCCTCTGAAGCATGGACCCAACAGACAATCTATGAAAGAAGAATTGCTAAAAAATGACCTTGCGGCAAAGTTCACAGAGCCTAACGCCAACCCAACTGAGCTGGCACAGCCTGTCCTCCTTCAGCTGGCATTTCTTATGACTCCATCTCCTCAGAGGCTGCAGGGGTGCTTACGGATTTCTGATTAGCGTGAGAAAACCTAAGCCCCTCTTAAACAACTCCACTAGGAAAAAATGCAGCAGTAAACAGAGTTGGCATTTTTAGTTTTGTTGTTGTCATTACTGCAGCCTTTTAAGACTCACATCTGACTCCCTCCCAAATACTACCCCACGATACATGTGCTGTACCTAGCAGGAGCCTCTTTGGTTTGCCTCCCACTGACAGAGGAGCCTCCAATGATTTTACTGTCTCTGGGCACAGTGTGGTCATTTCCGGCCCTAAGACAATGAGCCAAGCAAAAAAGAATGGATGTCAGTCCTGCACTTACCAGCACTAGTAACTAAGTAATTAAGGAATAAACATCACACTACATCTGTCCAGCTAATTACACAGCACTTTGACTAAAACTTCCCATGGAAACTTACTGTTAGGTATTAAACTCGAATGGTTTTGCTTGTATCTGCTCAGCTGGAAGGGACATTTTTATACTTATGGACAGACATAAACAAGACAAAAATGTTTTTATGAATACATACAGTATAATTTTTAAATTGTTTAATAGTTTTATATACTAGTTATTGTAAAGATTAATCTAAAACTGAACCTTTGTCATGTGGTTGGTCTTCCTAGAAGATACAATTTCAACTGCTTATCAAGCATAATTTATTCATAGAATTGTAACACATGATAATTCGTTTACAGGATGGAACTACAGTAAGACTGTTTATTTGGGACACTTTCAAAACACCTACCACCAACATTTTAATATGTCAATGAAATTAACGTAAGTAGATAAGCTTTCATTAGAGGTGGACAGTTTTTGTGGGGAGAGGAAGAGAAAAGAAGAAACCAAACTGCTCCATTAATAGATGTCTCTTTCATCCTACGGGTGAAAATTCATAGACCTCATTTAAAAAAAGGTGCTGGTGGTGTGGGCCAGAGAAAAAGCAAGAAGAATGAGGAGCATGCAGTAAACACTCTGGTAACACAAGATCAGCCTTTTTCATTTCCAGAGGAACAGGGATTTCATCATTTTGCACTTCTGCTATTGCAGTACAGACTAAGCAGTCAGGATGAGGGGAATGAGTCGGTCAGATCCCTGCTGCCTTGGTATGCCCTAGCGAGGGCATACCAGTCTTGTAGCTTCCCCTCAGGCTGTCTCACACTGTCTGTCTTTGTCTGTCAGACTGATTTAAGATTATTCACAATTGCAGCCCAAAGGAGAAAAAAAAAAAAAGCAATTATATTTGATATTGAAGCTTGGAAGGGGGGCTGCAAACAGAAAATACTGGCAATGTACTTACTATTATTATTCTTTTCTAGTAATTTTTAAATTTTGATATAAAAGAGAAAAAAATGAAGTATTCAAAAGACATTCTTTTTTTAATGTCAGAAAAATTGGATTACATGAACTGATGGAAGAAAGTTTGGCTTTTTGAGGTGAATACCATGGCTTTGGTCTCAGTCAGGTTGAGAATAAAAAGAAAGTCTTCACAGAATCTGTAATTTCAGCATGGGAACTAGCTGTGAACAGCAGTTGCTTTCTCTCAACATCTTATTCTAGAAGCTAGGAAAATTTCCTTTCCCTTACAAGGGAGAATGATGCAAGAGGAAGCAGACACAATAGGCCAGGAAGAAAAATCTCTTGGCACACTAAAAGTGAGTAAAGGAAAACTTTGAGAATTTCTACATACACAACATAAACTGTAAAGCAAGGCTTTCTGGGTTTGCTTCTTAGGAAGGTCTTGTCAAGTTAGATGCCTGACACCCATTGGCCCTGGTGACTCCTGTGATAACTCCAAACTGCTATATTATTTCAAAACTGCATGCAGTCTGATTTCAATCTCTTTTATTTGAGGGTGAGCCACGCTAATGTTATCAAAGTCAGCTACCGGTAAGAATTTCAGGACTGCCGTTGTCCTTGTTACTGTATGGAAATGAATTTCCATAAGCTATAACTGACGAGTCTGCCTCAGAGGCAGAGTGTGGGGAATGTTATTTTGGTGAAAGAGAAACAAATGCATGTAGCAATCTATGGTAGTTACTGCTTAAAGTAACGTGACTGTCTTTTCAACAGCAAAGTGAATTTTGCCTGTGTGTGACCAATCTGTTTGAGATGGAAACATGGTCCTAATTAAGGGTTAAATGATTTATTTCAATTTGAATTTTAAATTAGATTATAGAGCTGTTAGTAAATAAGAGCATTTTAGTATTTAGACCCTGCAGCCCCCTATGCACAGAGCGGCATCACCAATTCCCAGCCATAAATACCAGCTAACTTCCTTAGTCCGTGCTGCCTGAGCAGATGGCTTTCAAGCCCTGGTACTCCAGGCCTGACAGAGGCCATTCCCCTGCACAAGGTCAAAGCAACTCTTTATTTGTAAAATGATTGCACCCCCCTTTCTTAGAAGATCTCTACTTTTTGTGCTCTGAATGGAGGTGCAATGCTTCCAGGCAAGGCTCAAGCATTGCAGTGCATTAGAAAGGGTATATGCACCGATGAAACCAGGCATACAACAGGCAGCATTCACCAAGCTCCTTCCTTTGCTCCTCTGCTCTTCAATAAAACAGCCCAGGGGTGAAATGCCACTGTGGCATTAAACTACAGTGTTTAGTAAAGCAGGGTATTCAATCATAAACCTGTACAGCTCACAGATACTTTAACATTTCCTCATAGAGTGAGCTTAGCAAGATGGATGACAGCAATCCTGGGAAAAGCCTTCAGTCCCCATCCCCTGCAGAGAGGACAGGGAAGCATCCCACACACATGTGGTCCCTGTTAGAGGGGCTTTGCAAACCACTCCCACTGTCACCTGTGGAAATGACATGTCAATGAGCAGCAGTGGAGGTTCTTACACAGGACCTGAAGCCACAGCATGACCTTTGGCTATGCAGGTGTACTGGAAAGCAAATGCTACCAACTGGCTCACCTTGATGCCCACGAAGAGCCTTGCATCTTTGCCATGTTCTCAGGCCCCCTTTAAAAGCATTTGCGTGGCTCTTTTTTTCTCACCAGGCATATTATGGTCATGCTCTGGAGATGCCAACAGCACTATGTTCATCACCAGTAACAGAATTGCACGTTCCCCCACCCATACATACACATGAACAGGCAAAATGAGATGTAACACAGCTGTCAGCTTGTGAAAATGGATGGCGTAACAAACAAAATAGATTAACCTTATAAAGGTTTCAAAACCATTTTATTTTCTTCAGGCAAGCCATTTCTTTCCTTTCTTGTGCTTGTTTATATATTTCAAAACAAAAAAAGGTTAAAATCATGATCAACTTTAAATGACGATTTTGAAACTGCTCATTTCACACTTCCGTAACGAATTAGAAGGAAGATTACGACTAAATATAGGGAAGAAATTTTTTCAATGATGGTGAAACACTGATACAGGTTCCCCAGAGAGGTGGTAGATGTCCCCTCCTGGAAATATCCAAGGTCAGGTTAGATGGGGCTCTGGTTGCATCTAGTTGCAGATGTCTCTGCTCACTGCAGAGGAGTTGGACTAGATAGATTTTGAAGGTCCCTTCCAACCCAAAGCACTCTATGATTCTATGAAATTATATCCAGCCATTCATGCTATATTGAAAATAACGCTATAGAGATACAGTATAGTTCTGGCTCAGATACATGAAGCGTGGGAAATGAAGGCAGAATTCTGCCCGGAGTCATCCCTCCCTCAGTTCGTATTACATGTCATTCACAACACTGAAACTAACTTATTTTTAGCTCTCTTGTTCACTACGGCACCCTGCACAAGAGGAAATAATACTTTACAACGTAGGTTTGCTGCAAAATCCCTCAGAGCAGGGAAACCATCTTCAGCAGCTCTCATTGTCCATTAGCACATGAAAAGCCGCATAATGGTGTTACATATATGCACAATATATGGCTCTCCTGGGCCTCTAGGTACCTTCTCGCATACACACCTACCCCAAGTAGGCTTCTGAAAATTACAGTATATTTTTGATTCTTATTTCCATTGAACTTAAGGCACACTTTTTAACACCAGTTCCAAATAAACAGTAAGATACCACTTACGGGACTAGCTCTCAAACCTAAGTACTGCTCCTGACAGTAGAAATAGAGTTACAGGGCTGAATGTCACTGCTACGCTTTGACCACTCCCTGTACCTGCTGAAGGTAGAAGAGGACGAGGCAGGGACAGCTCTAGGGCTTGTCAGCAGGTGGAGATCCCAGGCTACTGCTACAAAGGCAGGGCATGCTTGCTCTTTGCTGGGATGTGGCACTGGCACGTACACTGTCTGTGCTTGTGAGAGAAGAGGAAATAAGATTGAGAAAAACCAGTGAGGGCTAAAAGCTCTGGTGGGGATGGACCCCATTATGACCAAGGTAAGAATATCCCCAGGAAACGGTAAGGACATTGGCTTTCTCTCATTGTCCATCAGAGTCTATTCTGTTCGTTGGGGAAATAAAAACTTACAAATACTCTTAGTATCCTTTGAATTCTTACGTTGTCTTCCATGTAGCCTTCAGCACACTATACGTAATACCTGAAATAATTACAAAACAGGTAATGCTGGGACCAGCAGCAGAAGCAACCTGGCCAATTTTGCACAGCGCTATAAGCAAACCAATAAAATCTCATAGAGTCTTTCCCATACACGAGACGTAGTTTTTACTCTAAAAATGCATGCATAAAACTGAAACTTGCTTTTCAAATACTAAAGTTAATTCCCACCACTCCTTTTATTATTAGCTGTGCAAGAGCACTGGAAAAATGTGTTATCTTTGTGGGTGAAACTACTGCAGAAGGAAACATGCATCGTGTGTACTTTTGCATTTCTAGACTGGAAAACACAGTATTTACAGCCAAAGCCGCTGACAGATTTGGAGAACTACTGCAGATGTCCACTGCTAGAAGAAATCAACAATTTATTTCCTATCACTAGGCCTCCTTCAACAGTGAAATACCCATAATCTCCAATAATCTGAGGGCTCAGGAAATTATCTCTCTTCTCTCCACTCTTTTCAACCCCTCCAGCCTTTGTGCCAGCAAGATGGACTGTGCAGCATGCATGGGGCAAAGATTCAGCGCCATGTGAAACTGAAATGCCTCTAGAAAAACCTCTTTGGAATAAGCACTTTTCATTCTTTACATCTGAAAGCTGCTGCTAGCACACACTCACACACACACAAAAAAACCAACCCCAACCAAAAAAAACCAAACATATTCAGGAATATTTAATCTTACTCATGAGTGCATTTCTGCTTTTTCCTCCCCATTTCATATTTTATAGTGATCTGTGACCTTAACATATTTTAATCAGATGCTTTTCAAATTGGCTTTAGTCCCAGGTCAAGTCATTCAGCAGAAACAATTCCTGTTCTATGTTTAATAACTGTTACTGGCAGACATATTAATTATATGTACATAAGAGATAGCTTTATCCTGAGGGAATAACACTGCACCTTTCAACTGCAGTCGGTAATAGCTCCACATGATGCCTTGCAGACTTCTGCATCTCTTTATGAAGGGCATTACAGCTGTGTTTGCTACCAGGAACATTGTTGAAAATGCAATGTTGAAGACATTAGGTCTAAAACACAGCATTACAGGAAAGTTGTTCTCACTTTGAGTACTCAAATATGTTGTTTCAAAATGGATAAGGCATTTCAGCTTCTTTGAAGGCAGTTTTGGGGAAAGAAATCTTTCATTAATAGGAAAACATTGAGAACTACAGCCTTGATTCAGAATTAAAGCAAAATAAACAAAGTTCTACCTTAATTCCACCCATACTTAGTGAATCAGTTAAGTATTTACAAAAAATAATTAAATAGCAGGAAAAAAATCCACCAGCATCCACTTGAACAGGAGAAAGAAACATTGTACAAACACAGACACAAGGAAGTTTTAAAAGACCATTTGGCAAAGATAAAAAGTAAGAAGATAGTTTTTCCTTGAACTAAAATTATACTGTGGCTCCTCAAAGACAAACCAGGCAGAGGATCTCAACAGCCTCAAACAATAAATATTTTCTAACATCAGGCGGAGAGTACCACAAAAGGATAACCACGTACTTTTCTAGTTTAGTCTTTCCTCAACCTCCCCTCTTTTTGTCAGAACTCTTCAAAAATCAAACTCACAAACAAGAACAACCAACCAACCTCATCTCACCCCCAAAGCAAACCAAACAGACCTGGTAGACATGGTGGCCTCTGTCTCACAGGACACAAGTTCTCGGGAAGGTATTTTCTTTCCAGCTCAGTGGAAAAATCAAGAGAGTCTACGTAGTCAATGTGAAGTGAAAAAACCCACATCCTTCCTTCAATTCACCATCATATTTGGTAGCTTTTAAGTCAAACCAATACATCCTTGGTTTTTACTATGAGACAGGCAGACCGGCTGCTCCGGACATATCCTCTCTAAGCCACTCCTTACCTTACAAAGATCTATCATGAACTTAACCTCTCTGTGACAAACAAACCAAACTTTTCAGTCAGCTTTTATAGGAGTATCTTCTACACCTTTGATTATATTCATGTCTAGTTCTACAGCGTCATTTATCACATGGAAAATGCTCTTATTCTTCTCATAATGCTTCCAATGAGCCCAGCTGATTTATATATTGGACTACATTTTATCTCTTACTCTCTGTTTCTAACACATTTAGGGCATTGTTTTTAATTTCCAGCAATCCATTGACCAGGCTTACCTCTCCCAGTTGTCTGTGTCAATGCACATATCCCAAGCCAAAACAGTTAATTCAGACATACAAAAAGACTACATTTCCCCTCTCTGTGAGGGAGGGAAGATGACTTTGCATTTACTGAAACTGAATGTTACTTTCCAGCTTTCTGCCCTTGTTAAAGTGTAGAGGAGAGTGTTGCAGTCCCCATTTTGCAGACAAAAAAAATTAATGCAGAACAGGCTCCAAATTCAATGTTCTTTCTTCCAGTGACACTTCCTAATCAAAACGCTGCCTGGTGGGTTGTGTGATGCTATGAAGAGCTCAGCCAAACTCCCCAATGACATAGGTCCACTACTGCAATTAGCGTGAATTAGTACTTTTGTTAGTAGTCTCAGTAGAGCTGTCAAATTAATTGGAAAAGAAATTTAACAAATGCCTTTCCCCTTAGAGATATTCTTTTGGGTCAGGGTTGAGGCATATTGCTTGTGCAGTGTGGGGGAAGCTTATGTTCCCTATGCCCTCACTTAACCTGTTTTGTTGATAAAAAGAGAGGACTTTGGTTTCTGGAGCTGTTAATCCAGTAGCCGTCACAAGCAACCCATTGACATAAAACCTGACAATTTTATAAGACTGAAATATTCCAGCTGCTAGGTAAAGTAAAATTAAATGGCTCAATTAATGACCACTGGCTAGAATATCTATACACTCATTTTTCTTGAACTCTCTCTTTCTCACACCTCGAAGTTAGTACTTTCAGTTTATCTCTAATTTCCAGTATCCAAAAGATAGTGCACACTTTCCCCAGTTTTACAGATATTTTTGAATTCAACCACTGGATGCAAGATATGGCTAGACACATATAAGCCTTATAAAAAAAAAAAAAAGGCACTCAGATTAACAGGAGATGGGAGATTAAAACCTAAATTCATGTGGCTATGCCTCATTCGATGAGGGCTACTGAATTCCTTCTTCTTAGTTTCATTGACATATTGCTGCTTGAATTCACTGAAAACTGGTGCTGGGAAACAGAAGCTCTTAAGAAGAGAAATGGTGCTGCAACCTGCATAAAAAAAATTCCTGGGGTTAAAGCTGCTGTCACTACTTGCTGACATAAGTCTGGAACGTAATTTAGTGTAACAGAGCACGGTCATAAATCGTTACAGTGTACAAGAAACAGCCGTTGCTTTGCTAGTGATGCTATTAATGCTATCTAATGGGTGCATCTACATAAGTGTTTTAGTTCAGATCTGGAGAGCAGTTTTAAAGCAAAATCCCAGTTCTCCTTTCTTGCCATGATCTTACAAAGTAAAGAGTCTCCAGAGCAAATGAACAGGTACACTGGAAGACTTAACTCATGATCACCAGCCTTCAAATACCTCAGTGCAGTCAGCATTGCTAAAATTGTTATATATTTCCATAAGAACAAAGATTCTAAAAGCCCTGGTAATGGAAAAAGAGGATGATTTTATTATTGTAAAGCTATTAAACATATAACCACAAAAAACCAGACATTATTATCTGTATTTTACCACGTTTAATAGGACATAGCATAAACACAATGAGGTATTTCAGTGATTACCAAAGAAAGGCTTTAACCAGAAGACCAAAACATTACGGCTTCATCATTGTCATAACAAACTCTCTTCTTCATGTGCCTTTTTCACAGACTGTATTTTCATCCTTCCAGTGGAAAGCCTGAAAATTAAACAGTTATAGCCTCTGGGGACATCTGTGCACTGACAATCTTCTTCTCGCAGCTGAAAGGAAAAGCCCAAGGCTTTTGCAAAACTATCTAACCACTCAAGTGCACTATTTATACATTAGATGCTTTAGCTTTTATCTGGACTTCCTTGGTATTTTGCCTCTTAAAAAGAAAACTCTTAATTACATAACATGCAGTTTTTATGCATATATTAAAAATGTCTAGCTTTGCAGGGTAAGCAATTATCCACTGAACAAAAAAACAATTAAATGTAAATTATAAAAACACCCACAGTTCAGCATTTTTATTCATTTGCCTGATACCTGTGTGAATTCACGGGGAGTAGAATCTCAGCTGTTTAGAAAACAAAGAATCTGATGTATTGCATTCTACAGGGTATTTGCTAGAGAATTAAATCTCTCCTTGTAGTGGGGAAGCTGTACAAACAATCATGGCAACAAGAACTCAATATTCTCCATTCCATATTCCAAGTGAGTATTTCCGCATTCACTTTGCAATGCTGAAAATTCATCAGAAGGGAGAAGAAACTAAGTTTCCAGTATTGCATTCTGTATATATTTTCTCTAACAAATGATTCTGTGCAGTAGTATAAAACGCCACAAGTTCACTTAACAGTTTTCAATGCCACTGAAGCTCAACACAGCAGCGCTTTACGGGAAACACTTTATGGGAACACCACTGCACTTTATGGGAAAAAGAACGGAAGAACAGCATTAAAATATATTTCACAACTCTTCACTGTTTTATACAAAAGCTTTTGGTCTATGGACATCATACCGTTTTCTGACTGAAGGAAGAATATTTTAAACACAAAGGATTTAACTACACCATTGTTTTCGTTTTAATTTTTCCACTTCCTGCTTTAACAATTCAAAACCAAGAAGGGTAAAAGGACATACAAACCCTTCAAATGCTGAAAACATTTAGGCAAACCCACCATGATCATATTAATACCTCCTGCTACCCTGCAAGCAGTTGGAAATGTTACTGCTTTGTTTGCTCACTGGCACCCTCCTTTTGCTTTGCTTTATCTGTAGCAATGCTCCTCTGACTTCTATCCTCAATTTCTCAGGAGTACTCACAGACTGGTATCACCATGATCATTCTGTATGAGACTCTCACCCAATGTAACAGGTGGCCACTTCTGAATTTCAGAAGCAAATATTAAATTCAATGGATGATCGCAGGGAAGAAGGATCTTTCCAGAGCTGGCTCTTCTAATTAAAAGAGGGACATGTGGAGCACTTTCTGCACATCCTACAATTCTTTCACTCTCAATCTGCAGAGGGGAAAAATAATTATTTAAATTCTACCATAAGAAAAGAAACTTCCAGCTACCTAGTAACCAGGGACAGAAATTCTAGACTGCTGGCTTATAGGATGACTTGTACCTATCAGTCTTTCTACTTCTGCACTACTAACAGCTCTTAAATGGAAGCTACTTTCACAAGACACTAGACTTAGAGAACTGAAACTGCTGTTACCAATTCTTTCTACCCTCTTGAAAATATCAGTAGTTAATATCCATTACTATTAAATGTGAATGTAGGATATGTAAAAACCCTCCCCTGCCCCCTCTCCATGCACTCTCCAAAATGTCCAATAAGGTCTGGATATTTTTACCTCATTTTTCTTGCAGTGTGTTTTCTCCATCTTTTACAACTGTGGCACAACAAAGTCAGAATAGCAGTTAGGGCTCAGCTAATAGTAAAGTGTTCTTTAAAATGCATCTTTCTCCTAAAACCCCTGGGTTACAACGTGCTCACCTCACAAGGTTAAAGAAACATGATTGTAGCCTCTGCAGCATCATAACAAGACTTCCAAAGTGGAGGGGGAAGGAGAAAAAAAATCTCTCAGATAATATGAATGCTTATCCATGGTGGTTTCATTGTGTATGGCTAATGTACAACTATTTTTAAAAAGCTGTAATAACAGCTATCACCCTGTTATCACCCACTTTCCCCTTGCTTCTGAAACATCTGTGAAAATATACAGTACAGCTCCCTCACCAGTTTTCTCTACCCTTTGATTACTTCAGGTTTTCTTGCAAATAGAACTTTCTCCAAGAAAAGGTTTAAAAAAGAAACATGTGGCCCTTTCTAGGGCCATTTTTAATTAGGTAATTT
>NW_010393640.1:56458-93647 GCF_000710305.1 Buceros rhinoceros silvestris | reverse complement strand
AAAGAGTTTTGTACACCCAAAACAATTTCAAAATGAAGCCTATAATCAAACATCAAATCGAATTTTCTACTGGACCATATACAGAAGGAAGTAAATATTTAACTACATAAAGAAAACAACAGAAAAGAATTATAAAACAACAACAGGAGGAGAGACTAAATATTTCTAATTAGTATTTTACCCATCTAATTTCTATTATTTTCAAATAAGTCCACTACCTCAACACCCATTTGCACTAAGATACCACAGTCCAAGTGAAAACTAGAAGCTGTGTGCAATATTTAAGTAGTATCCTTCTTAATACACAGGCAAAAGTTACTGTAGTATTTTCATAGCCAAATATCTTATGAATTCCAGATTATTAAAATAACTCAGTTTTAAAACAGCTCTTGAAACAGTTCCAACTTAAGCAAGAAAAGAGTTGGCTTGGGTGAGTCGTTCACAATCCATGTGATTATTCAGTCTTGATGTTCACTAAATTTAACACTGCTCTTTGGGGATGGACTCTCCGAGATCACAGACGGAAAAGGGCCAAATTCAGTGATGAAAAACTTGGAGTGACAACCTGGTTATCTAATTGTTAGCAGCAGGCAGCAGCCATTTTAAGTAGAAAATTAATATGTTTAGGGGGTTATGCAAAACAAGAATAATTTACAACAAATTGGTATCAGAGGCACTTTTAATTAGCCACGATCTGAAAATCCTGAATTCCCACTAAAGTAAATTGGAATTGCATTTGCTTCTACCCAGTCTGATTTTGACTGCAGGAATATTGAACAGCAAAAAAGAAAAGAAAAAAAAAATATTAGTAGGGGCTTGGCTCTATCTATAGACTTTATGTCTCTAATTACATACTTGAGACTAGGAATATGAACATACAAATTAACAGAAAATTTATTAAGAAGTTACTATGCCAACATGTGGAAAACAGGGTCCAACTCTGAGTCCAAGAGACTGATCAGCTACAGACTTAATTCAGGGATAAAGAGAACAGAAAACACAAGTAGGAGGGGCAGGGGAAAAAAACACCTCTCCTCTGAAAAATAGAAAAAGTTGTTTCCCTGGTGTGAGACAAGTGAAAGGGAATATGATCACATTATAAATGACAAATGATGAGACTACATGGGAAAAGTAAGTAAGGTTAATCGCGCCTCTGAGGAGACACTGACAGTCGTCTCGTGATTCCCACCTGCCCACTTTGATGGTCCTGCGTTGAGGTTCTTCCTTACTCTCTCCCACCTCAAGACAGGGCCAGGAACTTCTTGGATGGGCCTTTAAAACCCATGAGAAACAAATATTTTTGCACCATCATATATTTACAAGTGAAAACACAGGCCACAAACAACAAGCATCTAGGATTGATCACTATCAGAAGGAGGACACCGGACTATAAAACCACACATCCTCATCCATTCTACATGGTAGTTCCCAGATCTCATAGAATTACACCAGTATAACTGGCTAAGGTATGTTTTTCTCTTTCAGTAATTGCTATAGAAACTCCTGTGTATTAATATTTTTCTTAGGTATATCTTCATGCCTTAATCAGAGGCTTTGCATTTTTATAGCCAGCAATAAAATACGAGCACTCCTTTGCAGCAGCTGAAATATATTCCTAATAGATACATAATAAGAAGTACATGTAAGAAAAAAAAATTTGAATAAACAAAATCCAAAAAACTCATTTCAAAATCCTCATTTTTGTTTGCTTTTAGGGGTTCTATTTTTTGGCTTGGGCCATGTTTAAAAGCAGACAACACAGTTCAGATGTGACTGACTAGCAACATCATAAGAAGTTATCATGAGCAATAGTAACTCCATTTGTGGCTGTTCTTCATCTGGTATAAATATGAGACTGTAAAACACACTTGTGTAAGTGTTCCTTCATTGTTTACCATGTGCTATAAGCCTTCCTACACATTGTGACTTACTCAGCTGCAGTAACTCCCATCACAGCTAAGCTCTAAGAGAACAACTGCAACCTGTACTAAACCATTGCAGTGGGTTTCAGCAGATCCAAAGTAATTCAACAATGCATCTATGCTCTGTGTGGAATCATTTAATACGATTTTATTTTAGTTTGCTAACATTAACCATGTTTCAGATAGCTACCTCAAAAAGACAGACTACCTAAATGTGTGTATTTCAGTTCCATGACTGTAAATCTCTCTGCACAGCTTTGCTTAACAGTTGTTCCTATCAACTTATCTTAAAGAGCTTCTTAATCAATTCCAGTTAAAACAAAATTAGCCTGAAATTAAGCCAGGATCTATAAAAGAGTAGCACTAGCTTAAATAAATCAATTTCAAACCACCACCTCACCTAAAGCTACACAGCTTGCTGAAGCACTAAACATGAATATAAGCAGTAAATCCAAGCAAGAGTTTCTTAAATCAGAATAATGTTAACTTACATGTTTGCAATCATCTAATCAAGCTGTTCTCTCTAACTAGGACATCAATACATTTAATGGAAAATCTGAGTGTGAGCCAACAGAATTTCCTGATAAATGTAGATCAAAGAATCTATGCTAAAATATGTATTATAAATTGACCGATCCTGGCATTTCTAAAATCTCTGCAGGAAAATCCCAGCGCTCAATGAAAAGAGGCCAAAACCATAAAAATTCTACAGCAGTAGTTTAATTACTTCATTCCCAAATTTTTGGACAGGACTGCTGGTCTCATCTTATCCTGTATTTCTATTCTCATTGTCTTTCCCCAATAGTATCCCAGGACTTCTCTATTTTTCCACTTGTTTTCCTTACTTGGTTGAGCATTTCTTGAGTCTTCTGTCTTAGCTAAGAGCCATGCTGCCGTTACAGCTTCTGTGACCGCTCTCACATATTTGGTCTCCTCTAGCTGATCACTCTAGTGTGCAAAATAAACTACACCAGAACATCACAGTTGTGTTCTCATGTTTTCCTTTTCCTTTCAGCTGTGCAACCATATTACAAAAATGATCTTCTGTGATTTCCTAAAGGCTTATTACCACATAGATGCAGCAGAATATTTCCTTATTTTTCCAAAGAACAATTTTTAATTTTCCTTAGAGGTGGTGACTAGGAAGGACTCTTTAGAAATATTCATTCACTATACAATTCCAAGACCTACAACTCCTCCTTATACAGCTCCTGAGGCTGCAGGTTGCTGCTACGCATGACTGGAGCTGGGTACAAACAATGCGAAGTCCCTTTGTTATCCCACCCACTATTTTTCTGCCAGCAAGATTAAGATCTAGCACAGAAGAAAGGTAATAACAACATTGTCTGGTTTATTTTATGGTAAACTTTGGTATTCATAATGAATGAGAGAAGAAAAAAAAAAGAGAGAGGAAGAAAGAGAAAGATGATCAGTTGTAATAAGCTGCTGAAGTCTTATTTGAACAGAAAGGATTCGACATATGCAAGCCATAGAATAAAAAAGAAAACAGTCTTTGGAACAGCACTGCCAAAGTACAGTATAAGAACCTGCACGGAAAATATTTCACGAGATAAGGGGGTAGTATGCTGGCAGAACAAGCACATGCATTGACTAACGCAAAAATAAATACGACCACATTTAGAGACGTACTGGAACGTCATCAAGGCAGTATCTGAATTCTCCAAAGACCACTAGGCAACCCCAAGGATATTATCCATCCCCATAAAATGTCCTGGGCTAATGCTATTGCAGATGTGGCAAATGCAGTTGACGAGACTAGATAAATGGATTTAAAGCTTCAGTCTGTCCATATGCGGCATTTCAGAGAATCAAGGCTGCACAGAGAAGACTAGCTAACCAAAAGCAGACAGTACTAAACTAAGGCCATAAATAGCTGTGCAATGGGATACTTCTGCAGAAGAAAAGCAGTACAGGATTGGTATGCAGAATGATATGTTGCTTCAAGATTGTAATTTTGAACTTCAGGTAATAGCAAGAGTGAAGCTACAACCGGAGCATCTTACATTCCCAACAAAACTTTAGAAAACACCATTTTATTAGGGAGAGGACAGTGAAATTTCTGGTTTGAAGAAAGAGTAGTGTTCCTAGGTATGCCCCATCTTTCGCCCTGTATGCTGAGAAAATTGGGTCCATCTAGTTGGTGGTGAAGTGCATGTGTACAGTGTTTACACTAAGAATGCCTACCAACGCTGTCCAGAAAAGCATCCAGAAAACGTCAGGAAACAAAATGCTACATTTCTCTAGAAAGTCTATTTTTAAAAAGCAGTTTCAACAGCCAAGCAGAGGAAAAGAATAAACTGCTAAAAATTAACATTATTCCTAAAAGCCTAGGAGGTATTAATAAAAAGCGATACAAGTGTAAGAGAAAAAACGCCTGTAGACAAGAAACTAAATTTAACATCTTAGAAGATTAAAAGGAAACTACTAAAAACAAATAGCGTAATGATTTGGCAAAGGAGATTCTGAGATCACCATTTCAAACACAGGTTTCAAGGTTGGATGTGACAAAGAACTACTGTAGAAAACTAGCAGTACTATCATGTAATAACCCAAAGCTAAGCACAAAAATGACTCTGGAAGCTCTTTTTCAGTCCTAATATCTCTTGACACTTACTTTCAACTTTTGCCATGACATGATTCTGTTACAAACAGAAAAGCATAGTGGCCTTGCTCCCTATCAGCCATTAGACAAGCAAGTGTGAGCACCAAACACTGGTTTGGAAATGTGGAAACGTGGTTATGATGCACATCTTGAGAACACGTGCTCTGGGACCTTGGAGTCCTCTCTTGCAAAGTATAAGTTAAATGACTTGAACAGCTTTGTTCTTAGAGCAAAAACTCCAGTGTCTTGGCAGAGTGGTTGAGAAATGTTGTTACAGCACTTCCCTACTCTAATCCTGGCATGAGCTACTGTTGTTAATCCTTGGCTTTCCTGAGAACTAAACTCATTTATTATTTAAAACAGTCATGGCAGACGCTGTAAATAGCGTTATTCACGCATGCACAGAGAGATGAGGGGCCCTCCTTTTGCCCAAGTGATGCAACTGCATTGAAAGTTAATATCCTTCAATTATGCTCTTTGAGCCTAATATTCTCATGAATAAGATACTTCAGACTCTTGCCAAAAAAAAAACCAAACAAAAAAACAAAAAAGGAAGAAAAGAAATGGATTTATACGCTTAAAAAAAGTGGATTCCAGACTATCAAAATAGACAGACATAAGAGCAAAATAAAAGTTACAAGACCAAAGCAAAACCAGAAATATTTTGTTTATCTGGCTGTGGAAAGTTTGGAGAAAATCTCTCCCTTTCTCTGATTACTTAGTTTGTGTGTGTTTGGTAATCCTAAAGAAAGGTGCCAAGGTAGTAGCACAAGCAACCCCAAATGCTTTACTCAGAGCTAGATCACAAACAATCCAATCTTTTCAGATTAAATTCCTTCATTTTAAGTAACCATTCTCAGCAAAGACAGAGAAAATTAATTTCCTTTTTGACATAGTAATTCTTTATTACATTGTCACTGTACTTTAGGAAGAAGCTACTGCGTTGCAACTACTAAAACAGGACTACTTTTGAACCTGTATGCAGATGGGATGCAATTTTCACAACAGTAGAAGGAGAAAAACAGTGGCAGAAAGCAAAAGAATAAGAAAAAAAACTCAGTCCTCAAAGGAGAGAACACCAATCTTCAGCAAAACAAGAAATGCTATTAGAAAGCTGAAGATACAATTCTCATTTTAAAAATGGAATGTTAAAGCCATTATTCATTGCCCCATGACAAACATACAACTTGTTTTCTCAGAAATTATGCAGTGTCTTCTCTGTGGTACAAAAAATGAAGAAGTTTTCCAAAAAAAAAAAAAAAAAAGGAGGCATCTTACCTGTCAGACGAAAAAGAACCTCTTATTGTACTTACACCAGAGTTATACTATGCATTTAGAAACAGAGAATCTGGAAGTTGTATTTCTGCCTCTGCAAAGAGAAAAGTTAGGCAAACAGTCTAGCATAGTAAGATTTTTTTGATAGTTATCAAGGATTAGCAGGGATCTGCTGGCAATTCAGATAAACAGTCATTTTGACACTTTAGCGTGCTATACTGATGCCTTCCTTTAATTAGGTGATTTGCTCCTGCTGGTAAGAGCATTGCCTTGAGACTGCTGCTTCATTGTATGCACGGCCTTTGGGCTGATGAAGCCACTATTTGATGAGTATCTGGACAAAACCACTCTCTAGCTATTTCTTGTTTCCTGTGTCACCTTTCCAAGACTCAGCACAGAATTCTGAGTTTCACCATCACATACTGAGCATTATTTTAATCTAAGATCAAAGGCTTCACAGATACAGTGCTGCACCTTTGACTTTCCAAAAGCTGTGGTAAATGAATGCTTAAACATAACAGGCAAGAGACATTTTTATGGGAGTCACTAAGTTATGAAACAGTAATGAGCTGCTGCTAATACTGCCCAAAAAGACAGTGCAGGTGACAGCAAGACAGAAATGCAGTTCACCTTACCGTGTATCATTTAACCATTACTTTATTTCAAGTAACAGTTATGTAAAAATCCTGAGGAAAAACTCTGCAACCCACAAGGTTTCTGCTCAATACTCAGCACAGGAGTGCTGCAGGAGTTGTCCCTTCCAAATTGGCTTAGCTGGATCCTGTGTAGGATTTGGGGTTCTAATACTCCTTTCTATGCAATGGCCAAAAGCAGCAACTAGTACAAATAAAGTGTGGTACTGAAGTGGTCAGAAACATGTATAAGCTGAGTCAGACAGCTGCTATGAAGAGGGTCAGTTAAAAACTGAAGTGTCAGTTACTGCCTTTGCAGTTCCAAGCTCAGTATACAGCAGAGAAATGTCCCTAGCTGAAGCTCTGCTTTTGTAATACAGAATTGTCAAGCTTAGGCTTTCTCCTTAATCGTATCAGATGTTAGGAAAAAATATAAGGGTTGAAATTACATGTCGAAGTAGCTCTTTTTATGGGATTTCTTGCGGCAAATAAATTAACCCTACTTTGAGTGCTGACTGGTGACACAGGATAACCAGAATAATTAAAATGGAAAAAAAACCCCAAGGCTTTCCTTCATATACCCCATTAACTCAAGCACTGACAGGTGCCAGTATTAATTCTTCAGTTCCTTCTCCTTTATTTAGTTTCAGAAATAAGCCTGACTAAACAAAGGTGAAAAGAAGCAATGCAGAGCAGGCTGCACAGGCTTTACAATTACACTAGAGGGAAACAGAAGAGCAAGAGCTTACTACATATTTTGTCTGAGATCATACTACACCAAAAAGCCGCTGCCCAGCCTGTTGTGTACAGCAGTGAGAGAAAACTAGCAGTTTCTAACAGAACCAGAAAGTCCTCAAGTTACAGCAAGTCTCTGCATCCACCTAGAAAGAAAAAAAAAAAAAAAAAGACCACCACGCAACCAAAAAAAACCTCAAAAAACCCCAACCCAATAAAAAAATATCAATCAAATCATATGCCTGTGGTTCACCTGGGATGTCAGCACATTTGTTAAGATTCCACTGCCAATCATCTCAATTTATCTCTGCTTACTGGACATCGAAACTGTCATAGGGCAGATTGTAAACCTACTCAAAATACATCAAACCTCTCGCAAAACAACAAGAAGTTCATCAGAAGAAGAGATGCTTTCATATATCATGCCAGTAGGGCACCCATGTCACATAAATCAGCCCAAACTTTAAGCCATGCACAACAAAGTTTCTTTCTTTTTGCTGTAAGTAAGCTACAAAGTTGTAAAGTGCGGGAGATGATCCTTGCACATAATCTCATGCAACATTGCTCTTCAAGGTTAGTGGTTTAATAACTCTTCAGCCTAAGTACCTGAATTGCCTAAAAGGTATCTTCAATGTGCAATCTCACACCGATCTCATTATTCAAATATTCTGTAAAAAACTCGTTTCCTCCCTTTCTTCTAGGCTCAGGCTTTTGTTCAGGAGTAAAAGTACATCACAAATTTTCTTGCATCTCTGCATATACATCAAGCCGTTCTACATACTTAGGTTCCGCATGTTTCAAACATCGCGATTCTTCTCTAAGCCAGGCATCCCCCACATGCCTCAAGAATGCTAAAGAAAGCAGTTTCTTGTATAACTCAGATGTTTGCAAATCCCCCCTCCTTTGTGAAACGTGGGGATTAGTCTTCGCAGAACTACATGCCCAGTGAGAAGTGCTAATAATTGAACATTAGTGATAAACTGCTAGAGGTACCTACTCACATCCATTGGAACTTGGGTTTTGATTTCCTCACTGTGCCACACATTTTGCCTCCCAAACAAATAACTACAAAAACAACAACAAAAGTGAGTCCATCACTGTCACTGACTAAAGTCTGAGTCTCTGAGCATGCCATCTGGTTTCATCTATTTGTCTGGCTTTGAATTAAGGCCTTCAGATGTCCCTGAGACATCATTTCCTGTTAGGAGAAGGCTTTACTATTTCCTAATATTGAAAATCCCTTCTTATGCATAAGGTGCTTGTTAAGCTATTAACTTTTACAAGAAATAGTTTGAATTATTTTAACCCTACTAACCTTTATACACTGAGTTGGTCAAATGCCACAAACAGGATATTCTCATGGATGATGCAAAGAGAATAGATTCCTTTTGCTTTTTATCACTTTGCCAAGTTACAGAAATGTGTGGTGTCACAGGAAATCAGTCAGGCTTCCAAAAATTTAGCTTCCAAAGCAAAAACTTCTGCAGTCAGACTACAATCTATTTCACATTATATTCCTTAACAAGCAAAAGCATTACAAACTTCATGTGGCCTGAAGCTGAACTTTGAGAGAAGACATTATCCTTTTACATGA
This sequence comes from Buceros rhinoceros silvestris, assembly GCF_000710305.1. NCBI lineage: Eukaryota > Metazoa > Chordata > Aves > Bucerotiformes > Bucerotidae > Buceros > Buceros rhinoceros. The sequence goes on along the minus strand of NW_010393640.1, from coordinate 84,866 downwards.
AATTACTTTGTCAAAACCCATTTGATCACACATATGCCCAAAAATGCTGAAATACATTTTACAAAATTTACAGATAAAATGTTGTAAGTTATACTCAGGTGCAGAAAATAAAACCTGCCCGCTCTCCCCACCAGAAACACGACTTCAAAAACTACAGGACGAGTTTATCAAAATCTAGAATTCAGCTTTGCTTGGGGATAAGGCAGAACTCTTCCATAAAAAAATATTTTTTGCTTATAGATTTATTATTTCCTTGACATACTTGGCAGCCAAAACACACAAGGCACTTCTCAGAAGGTGGAAGCTCCTAATTTCTGCCAGACAAAGCTTAACTAACTTCTCCCTTCAAGACCAGACTAAAGGTATAGGTAAGAGAAAAGCAGGGTTGAACATGTTCCTTTATTCAGATGTGTTCAGAAAACTACTTTAATGAGAGACTTTCAGGGTCAAAAAATATCTTTGACAATGCAGTGCTTTAATGAGATGCAGTCTATCTACACCAGCAGCCTAACAGAGTAAATTAAAGGAATTCATATTACAGTCACAAAATAATATTTTCTAATCAAAACTTTCTGTATGAATTGAAAAAACATTTTTTTTCCAATTTAAAGTGTTCAGTTTTCTATCAAAAAGTTAAAGATTTCCATTGTGAGCAGACACTTACCATAATTAAAGTTTCTACCAAGAAAAATATTCTTCTGGTGTAACTGAGCATTGGAATACTATTTCTAACCAGCAGCAGCCATATCCCTATGAACAGAGTTACACCTATGTTGCCATGTATGTGTTTCCACAGCTTTGCAAGTCCCATGTGAAGAAAATGCAGTTTATGTATTGCACAGATGTTAATAGTCCATGACTGATTTCTCATTGAGTTCCTACCCTATGCCCATATTCTTTCTAATAAGGTGAAGTTTATTATATACTTGGCCTTGTAAAGTCAAGGTTGCCTTTCAGCACAAAACCAAAAATGCCTATCAGCAAATCAAACAAGACTCACAATTCAGCACAGGCACATCCTTCTATTTTTTTAATGCATTCACACTCAGGTCCAAACTGATCAAAATCCTTGAAATTCTTTCTATGATAGCAGCTTAAAAAGCTTTAAAATAAAATAAGAGATTAAAAGCTTTTCCCTAGTTCATACTACGAATATCATCCCAACAATCAATGGTAGAAACTACTACAGACCTCTTGATACCTGGTATTTTACATCTGACATAATGACAAATCTTCTGATATTTCAGCTGAGGACTTTATTTTCCATCAAGTATTTAAATCAGAAAGACCCTGCGGCTCTCTAAAGAGTCAGCTGGAACCAGACCATGCATTCTAAGGCTTCTAAAACATCACAATTTCGTTTCAAAAGTGTCATCTTGGGTTTTTCTGTTGCACCTGTGGGATACCACCCTGTCTGTGGTTGTGGGGTACTTTGCATGTCCACAGAGAGACCAGATCAACAGCCCTCTCTCCCGTAGATGACTGCAGAGAGATCACTTTAAAAATAACCTATCGCACGGCAAGCCACTTTTTGGAAATGAACTTTTTTAACCAACATCATCTTCCTGAGGTAGGGGTGGGGGGAAGGTATGTGATGACAACCTCATGAAAAATGTGTGAATGTTCCAACTAATTATCAGCTATCAAAACATTGTTTTCACCCAATTAGGTCACTCAAAGGGAATCCCACTATACTGTAACCTGAAGACCTCCATTCTATACTGATGTAGTCCAGTGAGCAGATAAAATGCACTGCACTGCTGCTCCCGTACTTGTTACAGCAGTGAGGCTATCAATTTAACAAATCACACAGCGTAATAAGATTTCAGCCTTCGATGCTGAGAAGAAAGAAAAAGGCTTTAAGACCCCCACAAAAAGCCTGGATTTTTTTTTCTTGTTTTTCTCCCTTCAGGTCTTTATTACCACTGCACTGCCACAGGTCTTGAAATATACCAGGCACATGCACTGACATGTATGCACTCTCCATCAAAATACCATTCTAACTTTATCACATTTATAAAACAATAGCATTTGTCTTCCATTAATGACTGATACATTTTCCATAACCAGCCTCATAGTAAGAGGTATCTTATTCATAATATGCTTCTTATTCTATACATCTGCCTAAACGGATGTCAAACACAATTTCTGGGTAGGTTAAATATTTAACTGGTAACACGACTTCTGTGACACAAATGAAGTACTATAACGGTGTACCATGTTGGCATTTACAGCCCTTTCATAGACTATGTTAAATAGCCGTAGAGAATACGCAGTCTACTGTACTGAAGTGCTTGTAGCCAGACAAACACAGTGGTCTTTATGTGATGAACACCATTAGATTAATGAATGTTTGCACTAGTAACATTTATTCTAAAATGAACTGAGAGAAAACAAAAACCTGTACTTAATGCAATTCTAGTGGCAAAGACCTACAGCTGTAATTGAACAAGTACTCTAGTACCACAAGCCTGAAAAAATGTCCTACAGTATGCTACTAAATACTGCTTTTGTAAGTCTCTCTGCGCTCATGCAAGCATATCAAACACAAGCACGCTGCAGTAGTTACATATTTATAGTCAGCGGTGGTTTAGAAACCTGGTTTATCACAGTAATTTACACAGGGTATCAGGCATTTTTCACCAGCTCTTGCATATTATCTCCTTCAGAAGGATGGAAATCTGAGAAAAAAACCACAAAAATATTGGTTTCTTTGCCCCTTCAAGCACAGAGACACTCTGCTATTTCTTAGCTCAGGGAGAAAAGGAAAGGATCCTGGCATATCCCGCTGAGGTTCCTGACCAAGGTTTGGGCACTGACAAAGTCTTGAGAAGGATGTGCTTCTTTGGTGTCACAGAGGTACAGTTTGGGCACTGGACGGTTCCAGTCAGATGTCACTTCAGCACAGCACAATGTTCCAGTCTTTTACCCAGTGATGCAACCACCCTGTCTCACATGATTATCAACTTGTTAAAATGGAGTCCATTCCCAGTTACTTCATCTGGGAGGTCACTCCCTAAACCTGTTATCTAACACCATCTACTTGTATCGATCAGGGCTAGGAAAAACGACTTGGCTACCCCTGTCAGAGCTAAAGCATCAAAGCTGTCAGTAGGTATTGAGATCTTGTAATGCATACAAAAACCATTACGGTTTGAAGCCAAACTAACACAGGTAGAGTCTTTTAACCTCTACTGACTAATACCAGTCATGCCAAACTTGCTGTAAAGAATAAAGATGGTTTATGGTAAATTGTACAAGTGTAGTTCAAAAATCTATAAAGCATCTCAATTTCAAGTAAGAAGAATGATTTCTCATCATTGCAGCAAGTGCTTTAACATTTTGGCTTCTGAAAATGCACATAACACCTGTACAGTCATAGCTCTTTCTAGATTCACAGACATTTTAAAAGTTATGTAAGGTAGCAAGTGCCAGGATAACTGGTACATTTGCATTACATGCAGACCACTTGTGCTAAGAATATACTCACACATCTACAGAAGCAGCAAGAAGACAGAAAAGAAACAACTCATCATTGCACATTACATTAAATGGAATTTAGTCACACCACCATTAATGTTGAAGCCATTGCTATCCATCACATATAAGAGCTCGGTATCACAGAGAGGGAACTGACAAAGAGACAGAAGAAGTCAGCCGTCAAAAGGATCCAAGAGAGCTGGAAAGTCAACCACACCAACCTTAGGGATTTATCTATTACTTTTCACATTTAAAAAGAAAAAATAAAGAAAACATGGAATGTATAACAAAGCCATTATTACACTGATCATCTAGACAGCCAAATAAAAAAAAAATTCCTAACAAAACATCACCTATGACAGACTTCACAGTAGAATCTTGCACAAACCACTTCAGAGAAACAATACACAAAAGATTTTAGTCTTCTATGAATGAAAAAAAAACCCTAATCTTAATCATATTTAATTACAAAGGATGCTTATACATCAAGCAAGATGCCAGAACCAAGTCTACAATTAGATGACAACAGTAAGTACTTCCTGTCAAGCTTTCTTTTCAACTCCTGCAGGATAGCCTGGTAACTAAGTTGGGAAGATTCTGGAATATATGCTGAAAATCAACTATATAGAAATTCTCCAATTCATTAAATCTACTACTGTTCAGCTCAACTATTATTTACAAGTCCAGTGGTTTAGCCACTACAAAACTAAAACCAAGACTTAACAAAAAAACCCCCAAAGAACATGCTAACACCAAAAATACAACTCCACATTGATTTAAAAGATACCCCCCTCACTCTTCTCAAGTATTTTATGAATGCAACAACACACTGAAAACAGGGAAGAAATGTTGCCCAGGAACAAGGGCAAGAGGTAACAATTTTCCAACTAATTTTAGATGCTCTTGTTTACAGGCAGAGTTGTAAGTTAAAAAAAATATTTTAATAGTGTTTATATAAATTATTTTTTCAATTCCAAATCATTAAAGACTGTTGAACATCACTGGAGAAGGTACTTGAATGCATATGTAAAAAGGAGCTACGCTGGATACTCAGAAATTCATGAAAGCTAGACTATGGTTCATCTCACATCAATAACATGAACCTCTCGTACATGTTAGTCATCTTGCAGCTTTTATCTTCAGAACATCATCTGTAAAAGCAAACCTACCGGTAGACTTGTAACAAGAAACTTTCTTTTTGGTTGGTAGTCTACAAAATAGAACACAAAAATAATACTAAACCAAGTAACAAGCCAAGCAGAAAAAAAGAGTTCAGACTGAAACTCTATAAAAAAAAATGTATTGAATACAAAAATGGAGATTGTCCTCAAATTGAGCTTTTTAACTTTCTGATTTTAAAATCAATTATCAATTACCAGTCAACCTTAGTCATTCCTCACAAGACATTCAGGGAAAACTTATTAAGATATTGAAATCCTAAGGTATTTTATTATATAATTAATAAATAAATTTGGAAAGAAGATCTAAATACACTTCTGACAAATAATTTGTAGGAGTACTGGATTCCATATATAATTCTGGAATAGATATTATATGTTAAAATAAATACCAGAAAAAGTAAGCATCATAATCCTTAGGAGCTCCACTTTATCAGTAAGTGAATCCTGCTCTGCTAGTTATTTAAGGAAGATAAGTGTATGCGTACAAAGTTCATGTCTAAATATCATCTTTTTATCATATGTAACAAACATTTATGAATGTATTGTAATAGAGTGGTATTCAGACACACTGTACTGAGGCAACATCCAGGTTTTAACATTCACGGCTGCAGTCCTGGGCATCTTCACCTGCAGGTATCTCCATTGCGCCCTCTAAATCACCAGTGAGTTCATGCCATAAGAAACATTTTTTGAAGGGTCACCTGCCTGTCCCTCTCAAATCTGTGTCAACGGCATGATTTCTTATCTTCAACTATCTATTGAAAAAAACCCCAACAAACAAAAAAAACCCAACACTTCAACAACCTCGGTAGATATTTTATGGCAAATAAATTTAAAGGAAGGTTGGAGACGGAATGATTTGTATTATTATTACAGAACATTAGTGAAGAAGCAAAATTGTTAGTTATTTGTCATTAGAGAACTAAGAGCCCATCATAAACGCTTTTGCACCAAAAACTGTACGCTCATCAAAGTAGCTTGCTTGGATAGTAAGCACCTTCGGGCGGAGATGAGGCTTTAAAACCTCCAACAAGGCCACAGATAAGGAAATGCGAAGAGTGTCAATAACATAACTTTGTATTTTCTCAGTTTTCATCTACGCTTCTTAAAGACATTTATGCAAGGGAGTATTGGTCTTACTGTCTTACTGTGGTAGCCAAGATGCTGAGTTGATGAATAATGTGTCTAAAGTTACACAGTAAGTCAAAGATGGAGCAAGGGAGCCAAGAAACCTCTATCCCCAGTTGCCAGCTGCAACTTATCTTTTCACTGCCTTCCTTTTATCACTTCTGTGTGCTACAACTGGATTTCCAAAGGCACTCAAAGCTAGCTACACTAACCACTGCCAACAGCCTAACTTCAGATGTTTGAATATGATATGAAAATCAGCTTGCTACAAATAGGAAATAGCCGAACAGTATATGCATTTAATAGAAGTCCCCAGCAGAATACAAGTGCTTGCATAAAAATCAGCAGATAAATAAGCATCAGTAAAGATTTCATCAACAGATAAAATCGGTAAATAAAGAAATAAAGGAATGTCTCCTTATTCTGACTAAAACTGTAATATACTGACCTTGGAAGGTGAGGGGAAAAAAACCCCCAAACCCCCCAAAACAAAGGCATTCTTAATGTTTGCACCCTGAAGGCAACATTTACCACTCTCACCCATCAAAACAGTCATTATTAACAGTGCAGACCATGTAACTTATGAGAAATATATTTTGACAGAATTTTGTATAGTTTTGGCACAGAGGCTTTGTTCAAAAATAGATTTACCATGATAGATGTCCTCATATGCTTCAAAATTCAACAGTTCCTACATGCAGTTCCAATGATAAGGACTGAAGAAGAAATTGTGTCAATCAAACACTTCATTTCAGCTACTGTAAAACTTGCACAACATATGACAATCAGTTTACTATATATCACTTTCCAAACTTATGCCACAGAACCAGTTCTGCCTGGTGCTGCTAGCATCTCAGCTGGATTTCTCGTGCTGTATAACATAGCACTAGAAACCAGTGCAAAATGCAGGCAAAGCAGCATAAAATACCAGTGTCACACTCTCTCCTTCCTGGTCTTAACAATAAGATGCAAGGCACCGAACAACTGAGCAGAACAATAATGAACAACAGATCTGATATTTTCAGATGATTTACTGTTGCCCCACTGCGCCAATACCACCGTAGAAATGTTTGGCAAATTTCTCAGTCGTAAGAGGACGAGTTTCCATGCTGCAGAACCTATCAACACTTCAGATAACAATGCTCATGGATGCTGGTAAAAATCAAATAGACATAAAATTCCATCGCTTTCTTTGTGTTCTGGCTGATCTCCATTTGAAGCCCACCACTATGGCAAAATTTCATTGATGATATTCTTTATAGAGTATTAGCTAAAACCTTAAATAAATACAGGCCTCCATTCTTCATGGCTGTCACCAGGCAGGAAAATAGAAGAGTGCAAATAATTCAGGTAACGGGCAAGTATTAAGTTACAGATTTCTTTTGTTCTCTAAGTTAGAGACTCATTCCTCACTGGCATAACTTCTTCAAAGCCGATACAGTGAGCACAAGTGCCTAGCTGACTTCATCTTGTGCTGTAGATGCAAAGGATTCCAACAGCAAAATCTGAATCCCATATGATCAACTATGTTAGAGTGCTGAAAATAGGTAACTGTTCCAGTCAGTTTTTGATTCAGTTGCTGTTTAGCCTCAACTTTGACTCAAGCTGTTTTAAATAATTTTTTTGTTTGAGAAAGAAAGGACATCAGCTGAAACAATGTTTGATTTGGTTTGCCATCCCGTCCTGGAAAAATTAATGGTGAGGCTGGCTGATCTTTAGAGTTGATTGCCTGCTGTGCATCCTCCTGCTGGGAGAAGATCTGGAGGTGGAAGACTCACCTACGTAAAACTGAAGGTGTCTACTAACTGGTTCAGAAGCCCTCTGCTGAAAAAGTAGTGTCTGATGAAGTGACCAGCTGATATAAGCCAGCATAACTCTTCCAAAAGAAACACAGCTTCACCATGTCCCGTCTTTAATTTCCATCTTTGGTTTGCATGAGTTGCTTTTGGAGCCGACCCTTTAAACTTCTCAAAATCTGGCTCTGTTGGCTGCATGTGGCATGTCTGCCTTTGGGCCACCTGGAAGAACCAAGGGGCCAGGCTTACCAGCACTGCAAATACACCTGTGCCTTCAAATGAACTTCCACATAATTTTACTTTGTTCCTCTTTCACGTTGTTGATCAACCGGATAGAAAACACACCGCGAGCACTCTACCACTTTCACAGCATGTGTGCATTACACACACGCTGCTACGCAGAGGTAGGTAGGTATCAACGCGAACTCCAATCACTTCTACCAGCTGTACTGATGAGGCTCGTAATATGTCTGAAACCAAATCATAGGACATCTGACACTGAAAAACAGTCATTCCCTCCAGGATAGTTCACTCAGCTGAGATCGATAGGAATAGAAACATCACTTGTCACTGCTGAAGCACTTTGATTTGTATGAGCTGTACAACAGGCAGCAGAGACAAGACGACACTGTGTCCCCAGTTTGCTTCACCAGACCCTGGCAGCCTTCATATTGATCTAGCATTAAATCTGAGAAGCTGTCATTAGGATGCAGACATGCTGTCTAATGCAACACTTACCCTTAGTCTGTGTAAAAAGGTCCCAGCTTTGTAGACTTATTTTTCTCCCTTTATGAGGAATAACCTACTGCCACTTTTGTGAAATACAATGTTGTACTGAAAGAACTCCAGAGGGTTTTCCAGAAACTGGAATAATTAATAACATGAGTAAAAGCGATGCATTTAATGCATTTACAGATCATGGGTACTCTTTACATTTCTTTAGTCTGCCCTGTACTTCCCAAAGAACGGAACATAATAGGTCCAGACATCTAGGTTTGCATTCTTGTTTTACTAGTTTTTTGGCTTTTAATAACTCCATGTAAGATATACTGAGGAGGGAAAGAAGTTTTCTTCAGGGAATTGGAGAAAAACAGTTGTTATTAATTTTCAGTTCTCAAATGTTTGAATAGCTACAGGTTGCCCAGAGAAGTTGTGGGTTCCCCCTCCCTGGAAGTGTTCAAGGCCGGGCTGGATGAGGCTTCGAGCAACCTGGTCTAGTGGAAGGTGTCCCTGGCCAAGGCAGGGGGTTGGAACTAGGTAACCTTTAAGGTCTGTTCCAACCCAAACTGTTCTATGAATCTATGATAGAAAAAATAAAGCAAGCTAAAGGTAATTTACATCTGCAAAACAGTGTTACCACCAAGAATCAGCACTTGTGTTGATTTAAAATGTATTAGGCATATTTATTGTGTTCAAGCATATTTATTGTGTTCATATTTATTGTGTTTCTGTCCTTTTAAAACATTCCAAAATGAAAAGAGGGTATTTTTCAGTCTTGCATGTAATTATGCTGGAGATGATAAATGGTAATCCTGATGGTTTCCAGACTCAGTACTCACGTTTCAGCATCTTACCTAGTTTTAAAAGGCTTTATCCCTAGCTTAAGCTAAAAATTGAGGAGGACACCGTACAGCATCTAAAAGGCATAATGCACATTTACCTTAGGAATATTGTAGATGTTGTACCACCTATGCACTTCTATAGGACACTACTGAAGATGAATGCCCTCATTTAAGAAACAGTGGGATGTCACTTGTGGTCAATTAGTCAAAAAATCCTATGTGAACAACTGGTGGATGGAGTAGCTTTTTTCACTGAATACTGAGCAAATTGAGCTATTTCTCTGAATTTTCAGCTCCATTTACCCCAAATCTTTAAGCCCTTAACCAATTATCTATAGACAGCTGCTTAAAAGTAAAGTATAAAATTAATTGAAGTCGGATAACACATTATGTTTCTTTTAGAAATTAGGGCTTATCTGGTACTTTATCTGTAAATATTATAGTATAACAACTGTAACTCATTGACCTTTCCCATTTTCTCCCTGAAAGGCAAGCAGAGAGCAGCTATTGTATTAGCCAGTGCTGCACAACCTCTTAAGCATATCGCTTACAGCTCAGAGAAGAATCTATACCTGACTGATAACAGTTTGCTTTTAAGTCAGAAATGGCCCCTTTTAGTTTAACAGAACATGGTATGTTTCATCAGGAAGAAAGCCACTCTTGCCAGTTACAAACATATAAATAAATAAGAGAAAGCACCCTGTCCTTCTTCAAAAAACCTTTTAAGGGATGATTTTCAAGAGGCGCAAAATAGAACGAAGACAACTCACTCCTAATGAATGTCGATGTCAGATAAATATCTTTAAAGTGCCCTTGAAAGCTTGCGTAAATAGTTTTGGTTTGTTTGGGTTTATTTTCAGCAATACTGCTGATAACAAACTGGAAAATATGAAAACTACGTGTGATAGCACTCCTGATAGGAATGACTCCCCTCACCATGTTCTTGCCATTACAGAGCCCTGCAAGGGCTACACCACGGCAGGCTGATGCCAGATCCTGCAGCTCTGTCCTGTTCGCTAAGGAAGGACTAGTTCGTGAGTGAGGGCAGCAAATAGCAGTGAACCTAAGATAAAAGTAAACAGGTACCCCATTTCAGTTCCCTGCTGACAGTAAGTGAAATTTATCACTGTGCTTAGCCTGGGGAGCTCTTTAGCTGCTCAGAATAGTGAAGGACAGCAACATCTGGACCTAGAGAGGTGCTTCTTTATCAAATCTTGCACCATATTCTGTGTTAAAATATTTCTTGTGAGGACACAACCCTTTTGGATTGCAAATGTCCCATATGTAAGTGGGTATCAATACACATTTTCTGTATGGAGCAAAACATTTTAAGGGCAACTGTAACAATCTGATTGAGATATTCTGTTATATGCTGGTCTTCCAAACATTTTATCTGAACATTAGTTTGTGCATACACACAAAGGCAAGACAGCAAGACAAACCAGAACTGACAATACATATACTATATGTGACACCAACTAGATCACAAAACTTTCTGGTAGAGGAAATCAACAGGGAATCTGGAATGTCCTCCTGCTGGGTCTACACATGGTATTCTACTCGGTGAATAAAAAACTGGATTGTTTCACTGCAGCAAATACAGCGAGCAATGGGAACTCAGAGCTGCAAAAGTTTTCATTTAATGAACTTGGTAAACTAATCATGTTTCCATAACTCGGTCTGACAGGCTGATTTCCCACCTGAAAGAAGGCAGCTTCTTCAACCTGAAACCACCTACAGTGCTAACCACATGCTCGCTGCTGCCTTTACTCAAGAGATATGCCATACCTGGATATTGACAGGGAACCAGCAAAGCACTGGAATAAAATCAAGCAATATGCCTTGAATCATGCTGTAGTGTGCTTGGGATTAGAAATAAATTTTCAAAAAGAGAAAGGTGACCAAGAAAATTTACCACAAATCCGTCTTCAGGGTAATCTTCACTCAGAAGCAAAGCTATGAAAGTCCATTTAAAAAGGCTTCAGAGAAAAATAAAAGGTGCTTTTTCAAAGACATATTGTAAAAAGTACAAACCCATTGTGAAGATTCTAAAAGCAAAGACAAATATCATCTGTGATTTTTTTCGTACAGTGAAGTGTGACTAGCTATCTAGTAAAATAAGATGTTGCCACTCTTTTCATAAAGCTCAAAAATTTTGTGAGATGAGATGACACCTCACACAAAATTTCCAGAAACAGCATTGTTTTAATATCCATTGGATTTAGCTACTGAAAATCAAGATTCTGTGGTTTTCTCCAATTTGTGTGTAGATTTACCACAACTTCAGATCTGCAACCTTCTCCTCAACTCCAAACTATTTTTCCCTGACAAGTCACTTTATTCCCCATTAGAAAAAGACAGACATAAATGTTATCTCCTGAAGTTAGATCAAAGCTTTGACTGGCATAGCCAGCTGTTCTTTCTATTACATATACTATTCACACTTCTAAAAAATTCTGAATTCTGTTTCCTTTCCTCACCTAACTCCACTGTCTCCTTATTTTTCAATCTTTATTGTATGTATTTCAAGACCTTTTGCTCTCAATAGCTCTGATTCAGGAAGTGTGTTTAAATTATACTTTGCACATACCCACATGATGTGGAGTGAGACATCTTTAAGAGCTATTCTAGATGAAGGCTTTTTCCCTCCTCTCTTTTATCCCCTAGTGGATCTTTACCAGGTAAAACACAGATCCAATTGTGTTAATCCTACTAATTTAGGGTTTATTCAGAATGGATCAAGACAATTTTAACCCCTTACTGCGTAAAACCTCATTTTCTGTCATGTTGTTACTGCAAATTAGTATTAAATGTAAATGAACTAAACATGTATTCAACTTCTGGTCTTACACAGTTGTAAATTAAGTTAAACAGCACTGAATTTTTGTTGTTAAAAGAAGAAAATAAAAAGACAGCCCTTTTTGATCTTAGGTCCCTAGAATCTGGGAAAATAAAGATCCATATTGTAACGTGAAGTGGTAAGAAATTGTAAAAGCTGACAACTCATTACTGCAAGACAGTACAAAGTTCTGTTTGAGAATTTAAAAGGTATGTGGAAACGCTTCTATAATTCAAGCAGAGTTAGGAGAAGATGGTAATTTTAAATGCAATCATTTGCTAGCAATATCAACGCTTCCTGAGATGCAATCACAGTCTTGGTATCATTACCCTGACAAGCACATTAATGCAAACACTTATTTTAACAAATTGTTGGCTGATATTCTTATTTCATCAATTATTCTTATTTCATCACCTAATCAGAATGTTACTACAGAGGATAATATAACCCTGACAAATGCTTGTCTTCTCTGATGTGGGTTGAATGCCACTCTAACCAGCTCATCCTATTCTTTCTGCTAAAGCAATGAATACTCATCTATGTATATGCTACATATTGTGTGTCTACTCATTTTTAAGGTGTTCAGTTCTATGTTTTTGTAAATTAAACAAGTGTTACAGGCTTAAAAAAAATTGCTTAATACCTGAAACTTTGAAAAGTTTGATTTCTTTTGTGTAAAAACATTCTTTTCAGAATTCTCTGGAATTAAACATAGCCCAGAATTGTAGATCAAAAATTAATCCCCAATTATTTTCTATCCACTTTCTTAAGATATTATTTCAATTTCAAGCCTTCAATTCAATGACAAAATACCTCACCTAGAAAATCCACAGTGGGACTTCCCTTTAAACACAAGGGACTGGTCTTCCCAGTAAGAGATGACCCTCAGCTGCAAGCTTGTTGATTTCCTGTACAGCAAATTCCAATCTATAAAATTTTAAAGGATGAAAAGCCATTTCATGGGTCAATTAGTTAAAAAATGTTACTGCATTAAAAGATAACAAGTTTGATCCTTCAATATTATGCTCACTAAATGTAAGCAGAGACAGCAGAGAAAAAAAAAAAAAGCTACTGTTACAGTTTTAGCCAAAACATGACCTTCTGGAATTTCTGTTACAATCTATGTTCACATTCTGTAAATTAAACAGTAACTCTGAAAGCAGCATATCTTAAATCAGAGGTTCCATTTCACTTGGAGTGCTCATGCTTTGTCAGTCCTCAGGGACAGAATGTGGCTATCGACCGCACCATCCTAAGTGCACCAGTAAAAACTCAAACAATAATTGTTTGAGAAAAGAAAGAAATATAATTACTGTACTTCAGTAGAAAAACAAAGAAACAAAGAGCTGTCATATGGCAGTAAATAAGAAGAACAAGGATTTTAAAATATTCATGTTGGAAGTGAGTTCTAACACTTATTTGGAAACTATGGAATCTGGGGAAGCAGGGGGAAGAATATTTAAAGATTACAGATTAATTGTATTGTTTGATTCTTCAGTGTAAGATACTTGCCAGATATATGTAAATCCACCTTTAGTTATTTGTTTAAATGGGAGTAAAATTACAGTGGTCTGGATTAGTATCACAGCTGCACTCCTTCAGAACATCAGTGACTCACAGATATGCCTTTTAATGCAGAACACCACCTTTAATGTTACAGCAAAAATACATGATTTCCTGCATTCTGCGGGAACTTTGGCTTCCTGAGAGCACCACTTATCTTATTCCCATAAATATTCCTACCAAATTCAGAAAGCTCAGTAAAACTCACCCTCTTACTTAATCAAACTTGTTTTATAAGGCTTTTTTCAAACAACATCTAAGTAATTAAACTAGCTCTCTACTGTTCACTGCTGCTTTCAGCTCCTTGTTTTTTTTTTTATTTTATATGCCCATGTGAAACTACTGTATTAAAACTAGAAGACACCAAGTTACCTTTACACATGTTATTATTCAGGCTTTGATTAGGCATACATTATAAAGGATATACAATACTATTTTCCTCACAGGCAGGCAACCATTTAAAAATTCTCTTCCATTCATTCACCTTTTACCCTGCCCATAAGTACCAGCCTGTGGCAGGGAGAATGATCAATAATCCATGAAGGCTGGATGAGAAGTCCCAGCATGACACGTGGCTCTTTCCTCATGCTGAGAACTCAGTTGAAACTTATTAAAGAGCCTTTCAAATAGCACAGTATTTTCATTGCTATAGTTTGGGTTGTGTCAGCATTACCATCACAAAACACTCTTCTTAGAAATTTGTAACTTGGACAAAGGTGGCCAAATCACAGAAGAGACTTTGGATTTGCGGAAGTGAAGCTGGATTACACCAGAAATTTATGTCAGTCAACTCACAGCACTGTTGAAAAAGGAAAAATTTTTTTTTTTATTTCCAGATACAAATTTTCCGGCTCTATTTCAGCTAAGTACTCTAACCTAGAATAAGACACTGAGCATTAAGAAATGAGAGGGTCAGACTTTGAGTCCATTCAGCCCTCCATTAGAATTTGCAGGGGAAGAAGATTATTCTGCCCTATTTTGTGAGAACAAACTGAAATCAACATTGTATAGGACAAATGTAAACATAGGATAAATAAACAAACATATTTTAAAGTAGCTTTAAACAATTCAAATGTATACTGCTAAGTAAGTATCGAAATTGTGTGAGAGTATCAGAAAACTTCTTCCTTTCAGATTGATTTTGCTCAAAACAATGACCAACTCTATTAGCCAGTGGTAGTTGCCTAAATACTGTTCAGTGATGTAAGAGATGTACAAGAACAAATTTCTAAATTAGGCATGAAACAGGGTTTGTAGTGTTGCGGTGCTTCTCAAGTCCCTTAAACAAAAAGGTAATCTATAACTTGTAATAAACAATACAAAAAAGAAAAAGTGGGGGGGGGGGGAAACCGGGGAAAGACTAGTGTTCAAAAAAAAATAAAATAAAATATAGAAAAAAAAAAAAAAAAAAAAAAAAAAGTGGGGGGGGGGGGGGGAACACGGGAAAGAGACATATTTCATCCTCATGTCTAGTGGTTCTCAAGGGAAATTTCATGTGACTACATGTAAGATGATAACCCATTTACAATACAGTGAAAGTATCATATTAGCTTGGAAGTATTTGTAAGACCTGTTGGGACTTCAAACAGCAGACTTCGTGGTTACATGCAATCATCACTGTGCAAAGGCTAAAGCTATCTACAACAATTGTCATAGTCCTATTTCACTTACCATTCATTTAGCAATCTCAAGTATTGTCCTATGAACACTGTTGACAAAACCAGTAAAGACACTACATTTCATTTCCTTATGACAGGAAGCATTTTTTCTAGTCATTCCAAGGAAGATTTTGCTAAAACCTCGGAGGGAGCCCAAGCTTTCATTATTTAGTACAAATGATCGAACAATTTTTACTTTAGAACATCATGTTCTCAAAGAAGGACCTTTATAATTAATTCCACACACATCCTCCTCCCCTCTCCCTGCCCCCCAAGACAGATCACAGTCAGTATTTTCAGGAACAGAAGACATGGCGACATGAACAAAGAAAACATCAGTAAGTTACTACACACAGGTAGTCTATACCACGGCCAACTACACAACAGCAGTTTATTCATAAGCTTTGTTGATCCTTTTGGAA
Organism: Buceros rhinoceros silvestris; assembly: GCF_000710305.1. NCBI lineage: Eukaryota > Metazoa > Chordata > Aves > Bucerotiformes > Bucerotidae > Buceros > Buceros rhinoceros. Next base: position 69,237 of record NW_010393640.1, on the reverse strand, counting down.
AATGCTGGGTTAGAAGAAACATTTTTCTTCCACGGGAAAAATTACATGCTAAAATTAAAGGGGTCACCTGTAAAAACATTAAAATAGGTTTCCTCTCTTGAAATTAAAGTCCAGGAATATTGGTCAGATTTCCTCTGTTATCTCAGTCAGTATTAACTGAGGGATATGCCTAACCTCTAAATACTTGTACAGGAAAAAAAAAAAGAAAAAAAGGAAAAAGGAGCAGCACAGAGACATTCTACTAACCATGAAGAAAACAGCTCAGACCTTGATTCAAGAGTGACCAGCAAAAGCTATGATGCAAGACCCAGCATTCTCACCTAGCTGGTCTGATGATGAAGCTCCTTCTGCTTTCTATACTGAGGTGAACCAATCATGTTATCTGGGTATCACAAAGAGAAACTAGCTAGTTATGACAACGCACTCACTAAAACAGGGGATGTTAGCTCCTTTTTAGGGAACAAATACTGAGGCAGAAAAAAGTCACCAAAACCATCTGGAGAATATGAGGAGATTTGGTAGAGTTGCTCAAAATCTCACTGGCTCAAACACAGCACTTTTCTTCTGAAACAATGGTGACTTGGCTATTAGCACTTCGGCACAAGCAAATACATGTAATTCTGTGCCATTCCTGGAGTGAGGCACGACAGGTTTTGGCAGTGCTTTTTTCTGACTCCGCCTAGTAAATACCAGCAATGGGAATGGATTCATGAGTTTTCCTTCCAGAACTACAGTGATTCTGCTGGCAGAAAAGCTGGCATTTGTGCAAAGCTCTAGATGCAGTGATAGGCAGGAGGACAACCTCCTGCCCTAAACCTGCCCTGTTCCAACCTCAGGTGTATGAATTACACATGAACAGTGCACTCAATGGAAGAGCTAGGAATGCAGTCAATGGGTAAAGTCAATCAGTCTGGGGAGAAACAGTCATTAAGATAAAATGCAATGGGATGCTTCAAGAAAACATGAAAAAGGTGGCCAATGGTGGGAAGGCCATAGAATGCAGAGACTGACATCAACCAGACAAGAAATGGGGAAGGAAACAAAATGTACAACAACAGAGATATATCAACCTTACAGAAGAACCACCCTTACCAATAGTCTGTTAAAACCATTTCTTCCCTGAATCTTCTGGACAGCTTTGTTAGGATAGACAACAGCAAAACCCTCTAGTTAGAAAACGAGGGCTTGTCTACAGTACAATGCAAGTGTGTTTGATTTGGTATCCCATACTGCCTGAACCGTTGCCCAGCTGTATTACACATAACACTCAAACACCTTCTTACAGTAACAAGCATCTCATTTCTGTAGCCTTCCTCTAGCTCTCCATACTACCATGCAAACTGCCCAGGCCCTGAAAGCTAAAACAAAAGGAGCAGTCATAAGAAGCTAAGTACAAAGGAAGAAAAGAAATGACACAGCCAGCAAACACACTACTTGCAACACACAGAAACACTACTGTGAAACAAAAGCATTGATCATGCCATGATCTGACCATCCATGTCATGCAAAAGTTTTGGAATTTCACATTTTCCTCCCTCTCTGCTTTATTACAGTGTGAGAGGCTCAGTATGAATCTAATGTATCTAAAGAATACCAGACTCCTAGAAAATGAAGGAAAATCAAAAACTGGAAGCAAAAAGGGTTGCAGCTACAGGGAAAAGATTTAATGAGTTCCAGGAGAAAGAAATACAAACGTGAGACTGACACCTTTTAGACCTCGGAATAACTTCTCAAAAGGAACAATGCCATCCTCCACTTTGGATCTATTTAAGGTAGGATCAAGCAAAGCACACAGAAAACTGTACTGCAGGGAGCAATCAACACTGAAAGGGAAAGATAGAACCAGTAGGTCTTCTTTCATCTTTAGCTTAGACATTTCTTAGACATTTCTAAATTTGTCATTAGAAATTTTTTGCTATGGATTTCCTTTTTTTTTTTTTTTAGTCATCAGAATGACTATGAAGCAATTGAAAGTTAAACGTTTAAAGCTCTAAGCATGCTGGCCTTTTTTTGAATAGTATTCATACCTTTATTTCATTTAAGAAAACATTAAAATGAATGTATATAACCAAAATAAAATCTTGATAATGCTTATTTAGAAAATTCTTAGCATGGTAAAACAAACAAATCCCTCTGAAGAACATTCCTCACCTGTTTTAACAAAGAGGAAAGCTGATCTTTGGAGCATCTGTGTTCAGCCCTGAGTAGCTGCTAAAAATAAGGCTGTGTGCAATGCTTCTGTCAAAATGCAGACCACAAAACTCTCATGCCATCAGAGATTTTCTCCAATCTGGTTTCTGGTTTTATTCAGGGATTTGGACCAGTTTTATGAAAGACATTGAAACTAGTATAATAAATTACTTCATATCAGAATTATGCCCTACTTTCATACCAACGCTTCTACATAACCACTGAAGTCAGAGAGAGCAACAGAGGCACAAAACCAGTGTGTAAAAGTAGTGAAACCTGACCACTTTGATTTTTCACATTCCTGACTGATGAGGTTTTGGGCGATTTGGCTTATCTGTAAAAAGAAAGCAGCTGGAGACCAGAAGGCCTCTGGGTTTTGCACCTAGGGCAAACACAGAGCACTGGCGAATGGAACAATCTCAGGTCTCCTCCCTTATCCACAGGTGCCACAGTATTGACAGGTAGCCCAGAGGCTGCCTCTGGATGGCAGGCTGGTTAACTCCCTTTCCCTGCAGCCATGCATTACCCGAAGGGATGGAAGGAAGAGGATGAATGGGGCTCCACGTCTCAGAGCACGGAGGCAGACCAAAGGAAAGTGAGTCTGAGGCAAGAGGAGAAGGGACAGTATCCCAGCACAGCGCAGTGTCTGCTTTGCTCTCCCAAGGTGACCTATTTAGGCCATTCTTTAATTAGAAATGGGTACGGACCCACATCATGGGTCAGATCTAAGAGGCTTAAAAATGAAAAAAAAAAATAACTGCTGACACCATAAAAGTACCAAAACAAGATGTGGGACAACTTGAGGTTTTTCTCATGCTGACTTTCAAAAAAAAAAAAAAAAAAAAAAAAAGCAAGGTCCAAGGTAACAGCAAGTAAAGTTTCACCAAAGCTGAAAAGAAGATGAATCAAAACCCGTAAGAACAGGCAGAGACAAACAGCAGGGGATATACTTGCTAATGACAAATGTCAATCACAAAGCAGATCTTCAGGTTGTGACACTGCATTAGAAGCACAGTATATTTTGCTGTTATTTGTTACGGAAACTTTTGAAAGCATTTTGAATTTAATCAATACAGATTAAGCGAGACTCTCTAGCTGATACCTCCCCTTGTTACTGGTTCACCAAGACCTGAGCCCAGCAGTTCCTGACATTTATTTCCTCTTCTATCATTCCTCTCTGATTTCCAGTGGGAACTGCAGTGTGGTTGCTCAAGCTGTGCACCTCGGAAGTGTTTGCTGACTCCTCATTTTTTTAATGAAAATATCCCAGGCCCCAGTAAGCCTATTTCATAGATTCATAGAAGATGGAGATGGAAAAGACCTAGGTCATCCAGCTCATGCCTTCACTTGCCCTCCCTTCTTCCCCATTTGGCCAGTATGTGACTGTTTCCTACAACATATGTCTTTCCTGTTTGCTGGCCCAGTAATGTCTGACTTACCCACTCCATAAAATAACTGCAGATAATTAATTACATGCTTTCAGTGAATATACACCAAACTGCCTACCCAGAACTCAAGCTCCTACACCAGCACACAGCCAACTGAATTCATTCACAAAGCAAGCAATAATGTTGCTCACCAGCTCCTTAAATTACTTCTGGAGGCCTTGATACATTTTCTGTAACTTTCATAATTTGGCTTTCTGAGGATAAAGTTCCTTTTTCCCACTGATTCAGTTTGATTTCTACTAATTTTCTGCTACGTGTTTTACTCAGTTTTATTTATAATTTAGTTACCAAAGAAAAAGAGCAGCCTCAGGGTCTCCTTTGATTTTTTTTTTCTTTCCCCTCAGCATCTACCAGCAAGCCTAGCTGTGTTGTATAGCAAGAGGGCATAAAATACACCCAAATAATGAATAATATCTAAAGAAAAGGATGTAGGAAAAAGAGTTTCACTTAAGAAAACTCTCATTTGGAATTTTGTTTTAAACATTTTTAAAAGGTCAACTACTCTTGAAGGACTTTAAAGGTTGAGGAGGAGGATCTCAATATCTGAGCAAAATAGAATATATCATAAGGTAGTGAAGCAGTGCCACAATGTTATGCATGGGGAGTTTGACAAATTACAGGGTTAGTGATCATCATACTTCACCTGCTTCGCTTTTGCACTTAGTATTTCTGCTCCACATTGCAAAAAATACACACATTTCCTTACCTTTCTTTTGCAGCTTCACACACACATAGTCCTCTTTCTCCCTTCCCTTACCCTGCACCCCTCCCCCTGCCCATCTACATCAGTCACAATACCAAAGCCACAGTATTTTTGACTCACCTGTGCTTGTTCCCAAAGCACCCCTGGCTCTCAAAGGTACAACAGGACAACTGTAAAATGAGGCAAAAAAGCAAACACCTCCCTACATCCTATGTTCTCAGCAAGCTCTGTTTAGCATAGGAATTATCTGGTCACACCAGAAGACACAGACTGCACCGGCACATTCTTCCATACCCAGCAACATGAGTCCAGGGCCTGCTTTTGGCCCTAGATAAGCATTTCTAATAGTTGGGGCAATTTTCATTCCTACCTTGGGGAAACAAATCCATTAGTGCTGACCTGGAGCTGTTAATTCTGCCTGGAGTAAATAGAAAATTTCCCAGTTAATAGCTGCCCACAAGTCTCATTCCACTTCTTGACTCTCTTGCATGATTTCCTCTGTTGGTCTTTGTCTCCTTTCCTCCTTTTTCTCCCACCAGTCACCTGAATATAATTCTAAGACAACATGAAAACAAGCAGGTAAACTGAAGTACGTGCGAGACGGAAAAATGAATATTCATCTCATTCTCCCTCACATTTCATCTTGCAGTTTATTTTCTGAGGAAATGAAAAGTAGATAAACCTCTGAATGAGAGGATGGAATTGCAGATGTTGGGGAAGCTTCTCAAAGCCCAGCAACTGCAGGCACTGTAAGAGTAGTCTGAAGAACAACCAGAGCACTCTCGAGAGGGCATACTTCATTCTCTTTGGAATACTAAACAAAAACTTGCTGCATCTATGAACTCTTCTTTTAAGGCACACAGAATAAAGTTTGTAGGAAACAGATCATAATACATAGGGAAAAGACAACAACAGTAGGCTGACTAACACTAGATTAATGGACCAATTCCTCTAGAGTTAAAAAAGACCTGTTCTCAACAGTCCCCTTAGAATGTCATGTCTTCCAAAATAAGTATATCCATTTGTGAATCGGGGACTGGTCTATTCCTTATTTAAATAAGCCATGGCTTCTGCTGTGCCCCCCAAAAAAGAAAAAGCTAACAGTAAATTAGGTTTGGACCAATAATTTCCCCAGAAACACTGACAGAACACATGTACCTTGACTGAACTATCTCTTGGTCTTATTTGCATTTTGTATCAAGAAAAGCAGTATGTATATAGCTTTGCATACAGGCCAGTGATAGGTTAAAAAAGAAAAATCTTACTGCTAATCAGGTGTAGAAAATACTTTGATACCTCAAAGATACAACCAATACATAAAAAACCTTCTTCATGGGCTTGTTTCAATAGAATTCCTTAAAGAACTATTAATTCCACCTCTGATACTGCCTAGTCCTAACCCTGCAAACTGCTGTATGTATTACTGTGCCTTTGTAGATGTACTTAATAAGAAAGCACATCTGGAGGGTTTGGGGAATGGCAATGATAACGCAGCTACTATCAGCCTGTTTGAGGATGGGAGAGGAAGTCTATGAGCCCTTGTGATCTTCACCAGTATCTTCTAATGACCGTTTTGAAACACCAATCCCCAACCCTTCAAGCTTACAAGCTTTTTCACTTTAGAATTCAAAAAACTTTAATTCCCAAGTATGTCGTTTGGGATGCTATCATTGCATAGGGCAAGCTAGACTTCCTCCTTTTTTGTTAATGTAATCTGTGGATGAAAGGACACATGCAGTTCAGATTACCATAAATTCCATTTCCCCAGCTGTTGAAAACAAATGAGATGCATACATTATGTACAGGCTCTCTTTAAGGGCAGTCTTGCCTTTGAAACAACCAAGATGCAGTGCAGGATGATAGCCATTGTTTTTTAAATGCTACTGGAAGGAACAGCTGAAATTCGTCCATTCCTTAAACACCCACCATACACTCAATCCCTAAGCAGACAGACCAAACTTTTATGATTTGCACTTTATGGTTGTTTTTTGCTTTTGAGGATCTCCATGCTATCACCAAGAGCTTCTGAAGCTTGTTTAAAGATAGAAATATTTGGAAGTGCAGCCTGTGCTCTACTAATCAAGGCAAGCACTTATTTATAACATCACTGCTTGACTCCATAATCTCCCCCAAAGCCTCCCTTCTTTTCTTTATATTTGAGACCTGAAACTGGCCTTTATTTTAACACACCATGAAACCAGGACCTGATCTCTCCCCATTATACACAGGGTCATTTCTGACACACATTTTCTTTTTGATGAATTCAATCTATGTTACAGCTCTCGAGAGACTAAATCGTGCAGTTAGGGCACGATCATAGTAACTCAGACTTACTCTGAGTTCTTAAAAGTTTTGGGGATTTTTTTTTTTCCTTCTCCCTCACCTTGTTTAGATAGGGTTTTTTAATTCCTTTCTTTAAGAAAGCAGTAAATGAAAGGAATAAGAAGTACTGAAACTATTATGTGATGGTAATTGTTCTTATTTCATAACACTGAAAATCTTTTTTTTTTTCATATACTAAAACCCTTTCAGATCCTCTGAGCACAAGTGTACTGGATTAACTTCTATTACGCACCTCAGGAATCTCTAGGCCACAAGGGGTGACATTCGGTTCCACAAGAAAAGTCTCCAGAAAATAATTTATGGTTATTCACAAGGGGAAACTTTGCAAAATCTTCCAAAAATGCAAGCATGCCAGCAACTCCTGCTGGGATAAGGAGTATCACTTGCAGCACGGCTTTAACCACTGTTTCACCTCCACACTTGTCAATGCATAAATCTTTCATTATCGCTGGGAATAACTGAATGACACCTGGGAACAGTATTGAAGGAGGATGAAAAAGCACCCTAAAGACTCCCACGTTTCCTTAAAACAGATATATACATTATGTTCAAAATATTATATACAGAGCATTCCTGAAATGGGATGAGACATAAAGAAGTCCATGCCCTACAGTTAACACACACAGTATTGCAACTGATGTGGACTGAATATTTCATTAGTGACATCAGGAGTCCATGTGTAGAGAAACCATTGTCCTCACATCCAAATATATTTTAACTCTACTTCTGAATAAGAAGACATAAAATTCATTAGGTTTCAAAAACTAGACTTCAGGTTCACTCTGGTGATTTATCCGAGGCAGTGACTGCTAAAGATGGCTTGTATTACCATGGAGAATACTGGACTAATGTTTACGATATTAAACAAATTAGGAACAGTAATCTCATGCCATGGTACAATCTTCTTTCCAATGTAATATCTGACGCTTGCTTTACAGGAAGAATATACTCAAATGATTGAGATAATAGTTGAAATCTCATCCATATATCAATCCTATATAATCAGATCAGGCAGCTTTCCTCACTCCTGCAAAAATTCTGGTTATTTAAATTCTTGTCACTACCTAGCACAATATATTTAAAATATAATAAAATTCTGTTCTCAGGAATATAAGATAAACATACAGTCAAAATCTAGGGGTACAATAATCTCAGTGTCAGCTATCAAGCTTTGGAAAGAAGGGTCTAAAATAAAAACATTATGTATTTTATGCATTTTATTTTCCAACTATAGTTCTTGGACCACTTTAAAATACTCTGCAAAAGTTTAATAAAAGCAAACCCACAGCCAAGCTTATATACTATAGATACCTGTTTTTCTAATGGAAAATATCAGGATCTGAAAATTCAATCCAGATATCTAATCTACCGATCAAAGATATGCACATCTACATGTAAATAATAATATATGGTGACATTTCAAGTATAGACCCACATGTCCACATACTTGCAAGCCACTCCATTAAACCTGTGACAGATACTTACAGATATATCCATATGGGGACTTCATGAATGCCCTGTGTGTGCACTGCTGGTCTTATTTGTCGTTTTGATTTAGGTTCAGTATCTTTTCTTATAACTGTGATAAGCAGGAGGAAGCTGGGAAGGCTACCCTTTGTGGTTCCGTCCACCACATATCCCTCTAGAAGCAGCACTGATTAATTCCCGTATGTCTCAACGTCCTTCCCATTATGATATTGCTATCCTACATGGGTCACATTTCTATAGTTCGCTATCTACATCAATTCCACTTGGACAAGTTCAAATGCAACATTTAAACAAACTAAGCACCCGTTTTGGGTCAGTCATGAGTATGCTCACAAGGAAAAAGTGAATCCATCTTTATTTTTTAGTTATCTCGCATATTGACACCTCATTTGAAGATTTGCTGCTGATTGAATATTCAGCTCAAACAAAATTTCAAATGTACAGATTTATAGTTGCCATACTTCATTACAGTTGAGTCAGCATTTATGGTATAATGCTTAGAAAATACTTGACAGTGACATCTTCAAATGCTTTCTGTTTTTCACGGAACAGCTCTAGAGAAGTTAAAGCACGTTTGTTACCAGCTTTGCTCCAACTAACCCACCTTCCCCTTCAACAGAAAGGAAATCTCACAACAGTTTTAGAGAAATCATTGTATGCACATACATATAAACATTTACACAGGTACACTGACATACACATGTGCACACACAGGATGACATTTTGAAAATTAAGTATTTCTAAAGGATGCTACATGAGACTATTCCTCTGCTTTTCTTGCTCTGTCGAGATTCTAAAATAAATAAATGAATGCAGTACAGTGTGAAGGTGGCAAATGTACTTATTAACGCACATATTTGTCCTGAGCCTTCAAAGAATTAAAGTGACCTTGAAAGCCGATCGGATAGAGCCACAGTTGTATTCCTACTGGTCACAGAACAAATAATGGACGTGTAGCATCCCTGTGAGTCAGATCTACTCCTTCCACTTCCAGTTTAGATCAGAAATGCACTAGATGACTCCATGCTATCAGGTATGAACTAAGTCCCCAGAATAATTTAAATTTTATTCAAATCAGAGAGTAAAACCATGGTCCATGAAAGTCAATGGAAATCCATCCAGGAAGAGATAAATTTATAAGTGAAACATTCATGCATAACACATAATTGCCTAATATCTGTACCCTTACACAGGTTAATGGCAGTAGGAGGGTCTTTTGGTTGGTTGGTTTTTGATTTTTTGGGGGGGGGTCCCGCCACTGCAGAAGCACATAAAACTGTCTAGGTTTGGGTTCCCTTTATCGGTTGTTTCATAGGAGATTGCAAGAGTTGGGTTTTTGGGGAGGGTGATATTGGTTTTTTGTTGGGTTTTTTTTTTTTCTTTGTCAGGGGAGCATTTAGTCAAACAAATAGTAAACATTTGGTCAAAGGTTACAACAATGGGTTTGTTTCAAATCCCACTGTACCTTTTCAGTTGGTCTCACATTAATTCATCCCTTCTGTTTTATCCTCAGACAGGTACAAACTTGAAAATTTCACTAAGTACCTAATTAAAATAAATTTTTTAAAAAGTGGGTTCTTCTCTTTGCAAAACTAAAAATTTAAAATTTATTCCATGGATTCACATGGCTTAACTCAGCTACTACTTTGTGGAAAATTTTCTATTGCAAAAATACAACCATCTCTTCCTGAAGCTTTTTTTCTTGAACAGAGCAGGAAAGCTAGATTCTAAAGTCGTACATTAGAATCCAAGCCATCAGAAAAGGGAAAGTATGACAAACAGCAGGGGGTAAGAAAGGGATGTTTATCAGACTAGTATCTCATGGTTTTCCCTTTCTAACCTACTGATTCAGTGGAAGTTGAAAACACTTTGTTTCTTACTGTTTTGGGGTCTAATAGTTCATCTTGCATTGAAACACATCACAAGTGTGTTTCAGAAGGCAACTGAGAGGAGCCAATGAGGAACTAGTGAATCGTGTCTTGCATGCTTCCAACTGACAGGAACAGTTTCCAGAAAATTACCTCCCTATAATACAAGAACTACTGTGAAGGAGATTTTTTTTTTTTTTACAGGATAGATTCCATCATGTCAGATTTCTGACACATTCCTCTACAGAACACTTCACATCACTGAGCATTTAGCGATCCTTCTACTGTTGACTGGACTGCTTTTAACTTATTTACCATGCAAGAAGTTGCAGCTTGCACAGGATAGATGTGAGCACTCCGCAGTACCAACTGCTGTAGCTTATGTAAATAACTTACCTGATCTACATAAACATACCTTTCCTGAAGAGGCTTCTGAGGTGCTATGCACCACCCACAAGGCACAGGAAGGACCAAATTATTCTTTTCTAAAAGCCAATTATTTTGTTCAAATGTTTCAGCCCTCCAGGTCAGCATATAACCTAGTATACATTACTCCTAAGTATTCAAAACAATGACGTTGCCTCTCAAGTATTTCAGCATATTGAGACATCTGCACCCCAGAGGGCAACAGCAGATCCCAAAGATTAACACCAGTGATGGCTCACAGAAGCTGCCTGCATGACCCACTGTCCTGCTAACGAGTCACTGCAACAAGCTGTTAACACTTTCTTCCTTAACCTGAAGCCTCAGGAGGAAGCCTGGCCCCGGTGGGGCTGGCAGACAGATCCCTGACCCTTTGCCTGCATCGAGATGTTGGTTTTGCCTGCGCAGCTGTTCTGCGCTCTGAGGGATCAGCTGGCTGGAGGGGGACAGGCAGGAGACCTATTAGCACCTCCATAGCTCAGGCCAGTCTACTTGATTACAAATTCACTGAAATTAATTTTTAATTTCACACTAATCTCAGCTATTATAAATCAAGCCATCCAGGCCAGGGAAACATTCACTGAAATATGCAAGTGTCTGTTGAACAGGCGCCTGATCACAGGTTCAACTTCAGCAATCTGTCACTTGAGAGACAAGAAGGAAGCAAATTACTTTTCACAGGAATTATTAGAAAATATTGCCTTGATTAATTATGCTGTTTCAGAAAGGGCACAAAAGGGAAAAAATATTATACCAGTTCCGAGCTCTATAAGCCTGGGTCTAATATTCCAGCCTGCTAAATAGTTTAATCATCCAGAAAACTCTTTTTTTTTTAATTTATTTTTTAACCTTTTTTTTTTCAAATGAAGGAGCAAGGCTCCTTTCATATAATAATAACAATGAAAAATAATATAAGATATTAACACCCCTGTATCTATCAAAGTAATATCTAGTCTCTTCGTAGATGTTCCTTTCACTGTCCTCATACCTCCCTGCCATAGCTTCAAGGAAAAGGAAATAATCTTACTTTGAGTTATTGACAGGTTTGATAAAGATTCACTTGATATGCTTCTTCCTGCCTTCTGGTGCTTTGTTAACATGAAGCAGTTATTTATTAAATACATCTCTAAACAAGAGCATGTTTCTGTTCCATTAGAATTAAATCTCATGCAAGATACATCATCTCCTCTCATCAACAAAACTAGAGTGGCGAGGCAGGTGAGGGAGGGCAGGGTTGTTGCTGACTTTCTGGTTTTTGAAGTTCAGATCCACTCTGCTTGAAGTAGAAATTCAAACCTTGGTTAGACCCCACTGGAATAAATTTAAGAATAACTTTTAACAAACTTGAAGCATAAACCTAAGTTGGTTCAAGTATTATCCTTTTAATATTTATATATTTGGCACCAAGTGACAGCATAAGAAACACGGCACTAATATGATGCAGTCTGAATAAATGTAAAATATCAGTTAATTTTAAAGAAAAAGACAAAATGAGACTAAGCCTAAACTACTCCTTTCTTGGTCTAGTCAACAAGCATTTTGCATTCACGTCTACATGCCATCTTTCTGCAAATAAGGTTGTTTTCCGTCTTCAGGATAACACCTCATTGCCAATATCCTTACAAATGAAAGAATTACTGCACAAAGTACTCTACCAAGACCAGACGCCCAGAGATTTCTATCCTTACTATCCTGAGCACAAACGTAGGCTGGGCAATGATTGGACTGAGAGCAGTCCTGTGGAAAAGGAATTTGCAGTACTGGTGGCTCACAGCCCAGAAAGATAATCATAACCTGGGGTGCATCAAAAGAAGCACAGCCAGCAGGTCAAGGGAAGTGGTTTTACCCCTCTACTCCACTCTTGTGAGATTCCATCTGAAATATTCAGTTCAGTTCTGGGGCCTCCAGCAAAAGAAGGACATAGATCTGTTCAAGAGGGGCCAGAGGAGGGCCAAGAAGATGATAAGGGGGCTGGAGCACCTCACCCATGTGGACAAGCTGAGAGAGTTTGGGTTGGTCAGCCTGGACAAGGGAAGGCTCTGGGGAGACCCTATAAAAGTCTTCCAGTACTTAAAGGGGGCTTACAGGAAAGTTGAGTAGGGACTCTTTATCGGGGGTGTAATGATAGGACAAGGAGTAATGGCTTTAAAGAAGGTAGATTTAGCGTAGACGTTAGGAAGAAGAAGAAATTCTTTAGTGTGAGGGTTGATGAGACATGAACAGGTTGCCCAGGGTAGTTGTGGTTGTGGGTTCCCCCTCCCTGGGGGGCCAGGTTGGATGGGGCTTTGAGCAACGTGGTCTAGTGGAAGGTGTTCC
>NW_010393640.1:33603-56398 GCF_000710305.1 Buceros rhinoceros silvestris | reverse complement strand
GGGTCTTGGAGCAACGTGGTCTAGTGGAAGGTGTTCCTGCCTATGGCAGGGGGGTTGGAACTAGATGATCTTTAAGGTCCCTTCCAACCTAAACTATTCTAATATTCATTCTGTTAGAGACCATTTCTCTAGCTCCCTGACAAGAGTACAGAACAAGACAAATGTTTTGATGCTTCCTTATAGTATTTTCCGAGACTTCAGCTACTTTTGGTAAAGGGACTTCCTCAGCCAGAGGAGGTGCTTTTGCATTTAATAATCTTTGACAGATTTTTTCTTCCATCATTTTTTATCCATGTACATTTTCAGCATCCACAGTATCTCTCCCACAACTTCAAGTGCAAGAAGAAAATGAGAAAACAGGTTAAATAAGGAAATAACTACAGATATCTTCTAGAAATGTGAGAATAAAACCACTGCTCCACACCCTATGCAATATTTACACTAGTCCGTAGTGTAGTAAGTTACAGGATTGTAAAACACTTATTGTGATTATTTTCCTTTCCGTGTCACCTGCAAAATTAAGACAATTCATTACTGAGAATCTAAAATGTGTGAGCTTGAAAACATCAAAATGAGAAAACTTGCAAAAGTCAAGGTCACTGTAAGACTGTCCACCACTTTAGCATGTATTCTTGGAAAAGACTCTGACTATACATATTTATACACACACACAGACACACACACACAGACACGCATATGTGTGTCCGTATATACATAACAAATCTGGCAATTTTGCAGTCTTAACCCTGGTCCTCCTAGCACAGAAACAGAATATTTAATAGAAAGGCGGGAATTTTCTCTTTCTCAGGAGATAAATCTCTCACATCAAGCGTTGTTTGCATTAGTATTTAATTTTAGATGTAAAAATCAATGGTTCACCTTTACTGATGGTACCAATTATGCCAATTTAATACTATAATATTTTTATAGGGAAGTTACCCCTGATTGAAATTTATTCCCTTCAATCTTTGGACAGAGATGGTTTTAGTACGAGGATTCAATATTTGAAGCATGAAATGTATTTCTTTTCCAAAACCAGAATTACTTCAAAGTTACTCAGACATATAAGATTACAGCTGATTGGAAAATCCTTCACCAAGTAATTTTCTGCTCAAAAATACTGTTACATCAAGATTGAAATCCCTTCTCAAAACTGACAAGATATGTGCATGTGCACACATATTTAGGAGACTGTGAGAAAGTAAACGAACGATCTGTGCTTAAGCATACATATCCAAGAATGTCATCCTAAAAAATAGGGTTATTGGAGGCTTACCATCTGGTATTTCAAAAATACTCATTTTCTGAGCGTGTTTAAATCATGGATACCGATATTCTAACCTGTTTCATATTCCACACATACACTAGCCCTACACTGTCAGGTGGAAAAAAAACCAAACACAACATTGAGCTATTACAACAGTATATGCATGAGGCACGATCCTTCTGTATGAATAGGAGAGAGCTGAAAGACTGCTCGTGGCTGCATGTGATATTTCAATAAAATTATTGTGCTCCACCGCCATTATAAACAGCCCAGAGCGAATATATGCAAGTGCAATTCACAGCCATGCCATTTATGCACGGGTATGCTACATGCATGTAAATACAGGCACAAACACTCAAGATAGGCACGAACTGCTAAAAAGCTCTGCTCTGAAACGCATACATACAAGCTAATTTAGACAATTGGAACCCTGCTGCCAACGGACTCCTGGGAGGAGCAAGATTACAAAAGATCAGTGAGCTGGGACACATTTAAGCACTGCAGCCCACCACTGAACACTTACATTTAGCTACTTGGCAATTCTTCAGAAATTTCACTATGACAAGAAGTAATGGGGAAAAAAAACCCCACAAATCTTTTTCAATATCGTCCCTGAAAGTACTTTGTGTTACATGGCCTAACTTTTATGTTCAACTTTATTTTATTTGCTTCCATTTCCACTTAAATGACTGGTTTTTCTTTGTACAAAGTACCTAAAAATAAACATAGAAAGGTTAAAGACAGAAGGCTACAGGAATGAAAGACAGACTATACTGTCAAAGGGAAACACAGAAATGTAAACAGTATGGTTTCTTAGAAGCAACTGTGAACCCACCATTAGAACAAGAAGAAATAATTATTCTTATATTTTGTATTATCAAAGTATTCTAAGGTACTTTCACCTCCCAAATGCTTTCCTGGTAAAGCCTAGCTGTTGCTGGATTTTTTTTCAAAACAACTGTCCACAATAATTCCTTTCATCTCTACATGTTTGAAGTGTAGCATCCTGGAGAACACAGTAGCTGAATTAATCATAGCATCATAAAATCATTTAGGTTGAAGAAGACCTTTAAGAAACAATACTTTCGATTTGAAACTTAACCTTCAAAACTGAGGTCCAATTAACTTGTTTGCAAAAAAAAAACAAAACCAAAAAACTTGAGACCCCTCACTAAACTTAGTCTGTGTTATATTAAGAACAGCATCCATTACATTCATACATAATTTACCGTGCAAATAAAAACATTATCTCTCCTGTAAGTCACTAGGCAGATGAACTATGAAAGCTCTATGTATTAACTGACCTCAAGAAAAGCCATTTTAGGACCAGCAAAAGCTAGCTCACTGCTTTTGCAAGGGGCTTTCTCATACAATCTCATCCATAGGGATACTACATTTATTTTCTCATTCCACAGGAAAAAAGAAAAAAAAAAAAATCTCGCTTCTGATTTGTTTCATGCTAGATATTTTCCTCCCCTGAGAAGGTTTTTTAAACACACATTATGAGCTTGGTCTAGTAATCACTCAAAGCAAAATTCTGACTCAAGCCCACAAGAGCTTTGTCTTCATAAGGACCACAGGCTTGGCCTCTTGAGAATACTTTCACTTAATACTGAAAGGCTTCATTGTTTACTGTATTACCAGAACATGCATATGCGCTTATAAATGGGAGGCATTTATCATTCTCAAACAGTGATGAGGTGTCCACGGTTCATGAAGCAAGCAGAGAGATGAGACTAAAGAAACTTGGGCTCCATTTCTCACTGGGTGACAGATTTACGTGTTCAAGCAATTGCATCTTTTCCTATTTTAGTACTCTATTTGTAAACTGTAGATATTTTATTATGCTATAGAGTGCTTTTAGATCAATGAATTAAATTCCCTGACTGATCATTAAACAAAGAGCCTTCTTTCCAAATATAATCATCAGCACAATGAAATATGAATGAGACACCATTCAATAAGATGTAGGGGAAGCAGGAAATCTCCCATTTAACAGAGCTTAAGTATTTCCATAACGTCAATTTGTGTTTTATTTCTCCTTCACTACAAAAACATTTTCTACAAACATCAAATTTTGTGGTCCTTAACATGGAAGGCATACTTTACCAAATAGAGAAAGAAAAGAAAACAAGTATATAGGTGACTTGACCCCTTAGAGGGATGTAGCCTCTCATGACCCTTCTGGGGCACAGTATGCCCACTCCACTTTGAGTGGCCATATACCTTAAGTCTTCTGAGCTTACAAACGTTCTTGCTTTAGTAGCACCTGTATGGTCTAACTGCTGCCTGCCCGTTCCAGTGGGGCACACTGGTATTGTCACAGTCCTCAAGCCTCTCCCCAGCACAAAGATCCAGCCTACCTGGGACTGAGTCAAGCCCAACACAGGGCAGAGCAGGAAGGCAGCACATCAAGAAAAGAGCTCCCGAAACCGGGAAGTGTCTTCTGTAGTGTGCACCTATGAACCACAAAGCAAGCAAACTACAATCAGGTCTGAAAAACAGCTAAGCCTGTTTCTATGCAAGGAAAAAACCTGCTCTGTGAACATTGATGGAAGTTGCACTACAATAATTTAAAAAAATACACTACACTTTAATAAAGAATAACACAGGCTGGAGGATGTCAGAGAATAATAACTGGTATTATTCTTGGGGAGCCATCTTCCCCTAGAAAAGCCCCTGGGGCTACATAGATCAGAAATGCTGGAAGCAATGATTTTGCTACGTAAAGAGGATGAGCTGAGAACCGTTTGAATCCAGGTGGAAGTTAATATCAACAGTCAAGAAAAAACATGTAGTATGGGCAAGCTATACAACCTCTGGGCAATGAAGGAAGGGTGGCGGGCTGGGAAAGGAAACTGGTATAAAATCAGGAAAGATGGCAGGAAGCAAATCAAAAGCAGATTATGAGAGCAAGTCATGGAGGAGCTTGCAGGACAGCCCGCAAGCTCCAGCCTGAGGCAAAGGTGGGAATGCAGGTTCTGCCAGAACTCACGTCTGCCTAGAACCATCGCCTTCAGCTCCATGATGACCTACAATGGCTATATGCATACAAAGCCCTTAGAAAGGGCCTTCATTTTTCCCCCTTCCAAAAAGGGACAAAATCCTGTATAAAACTTGCTTGCAACACAACATTGGATAGGGAAAGTAGTCCCTATCCACCTGTGCAATCAGCAGCCCTGGGGACATCATCCTTCAGGCTTGCCTCACCGCAGGTGCTGTCAACCCACCTCCTCAGAGGATTGTGGGGCAGCTTTGTGCCTGCTGCCATCTCAGAAGTGCCACAGCACTGAAGGGGAAGAGCTGCACAGCAAACACCTCCGCTCAACAAAACTATCGGGAACCGGCAGCTGAGGGAAATCTGAGGGAAATCACAGAATTTTAAAAATGAGGGTGAGCAAGAGACTGCAACTTAAAAAGCTCTCACAAGAAATATGTAGCATTTGTGATCAAAGGTGAGAAAATATGGACTATAAAGTAGGAACAAAAGCCACCCATTTGGCTTCTAATGATTTACTGCATTATTTGATTAATTTTTTTTAAGCAGTGCTCTATAATGAATTATGAGCTTCCCTCAGGGGAAACCAGACTAAACCAGATGTTTAAAAAAAGGAACCAAATCACAGTTCTGACTAATCCCAGCAAACAATTTTTTGGCTACAGACACTAAAGGTGCTGGGGGGTTTAAATAACAGTAATACTTTTTTTCTGCATCATTTTGATTCTTTTCATTGCATATGCCTTGGCATTTAGGTCTTTAAAACAGAGTTTTAAAGCAGACCTCCCAAATTTAAAAGCATCAATTATTATTTATACCAAAGTTTTTCTCTCTTCATCAATTCATTTACAATCACATAAACTCAGTTCCTTTTTGCACTAGCCCTATCTGGTTTTAGATGAAATGCAAAATGCTTATTAGTTGTTTTTTAACATACCTTGCATTTGGTCAAATTTCTCTATTGCACGTTTTGTTTCTTGGCATTATTGACAGAGCAATATATTACACAGCAGCAGTGGCCTGCGAGGCAGGTATATCCCCTGGTCACTCTAAGCTTAGTTCACGCAGACTGCCAGCCCTAGCATGGGGTCATCTAGCCTGATCCAGCAGCTTCTGCTCAGGTTAAGACAGAGCATCCCATGCTGGGTCAAGTAGCCTCTTCAGGCTTCACCCTCATGGTTTCCATATGTTTTCAAATAAATCTCCTTGTCCTGCATAAATCACCCTCTCAAGACATGCAAAGAGAGTAAAGGCCAGATTTTCAGTTCTTCTCTTTGTGGGATTTATCTATATATTTATACATATCTGTATAGAGATATATGTACAGGTATGACAGAGAGAAAATACGTGTCAAGACAAAAAGAGGGAGGAAGGGACAGTTTTGCTTTTAAGGCATTTGAAAGGACTTATTTGAACTGTAAGATCAGATCCAAAGCCCTCAGGCACGCTGGAAGTTCAGTTCTGTGAATGTAGTAATTTATGCAAACTTCAAAATTACAGGAGGGAAGGAGCATGGCAGTTCCAAAATGTTTCAATCTATGCTAATTGAAGCATTTTTCACGCACATAGATATAATGAAACTGCGGTCACAAGGAATCTGAAAAATTCAAAACCAAAAGCAGTAAGAACAAAGCCTTCAGGCTACTGTAATTCTTCTGTAACAAGACATGCATGGACAACTGGTGATATTTTTTGCAAATGGTAGCAAATATTTATTTTTTAAAAAGCCTTGATGTACAAAGATTCCATTAAGTTTCTTACAATTACTCAGTATACATAAAGCTGGTAGAATTGGACTGAATAACGAGAGTTGTAAAACTAGTGTGTACACAGCAATCCACATTCTAACCTAAGTTTCAGCTGAACAAATTAAATTCACAAATACACAATTATTCCAAGTATTTGTCCTGGTGAAGGTCAGCTGCTGCTTTTTTTGTAAGACAATATTTTTAGATTAAACACATGCAGAAGAATCTCTTTAGTTACGTATTTGTTTATTAAATTGATCACTTGAAAGTTGGGCTCCATCTATTAGTAAAATCACACAGCTAATTGCTTTGGTTTTCTAACTCAGTAACGTGCGTTTAAATTAGTATCACACAAATGTTATATATACCATTGAAATGTTTATAAGTTCATGTTGATGTTAGTTATAGGGGCTAGCCAATGGACTCTAAAAGAACATCGTTTGACTAACATTATTATGTCTTGTACTTTAAATTACAATATAATAAAAAACGGTTTTTAATTACTGACAGAGCTAAAGATTCTCACTGGGTAAACAATTCATTCTTCATTTTGCAAATTTCATAATCTGGTTTGTAAATACAAAAAGAAACGTATTCACTGATTTGTTGTACTGCTTTCCCTAACTGTGGAGTGATATGTTGCTATTTAAGAGAAACAGTATTTTATTATAAAAAAAATAAACAAAAAACAAAAAAAAACACCACATACACATTCTCCTCTTTCCAAGAACTTCTTACTCTTTGAAATCCTTGGCTTGTTCCCATCAAGTCAATGGGAACTCTGCAGCTGATTTCAGAGATGGCATAAGCAGCTTCTATATGCAGGTAAGAGACTTTCCATGTAAAAATGTAAAAAGAAAAAATATACTCCACCACACAACCATTCCCCTATGTCCCACCTTTAGAGAAGGTGAAAGCAAGCTTTGCTGATGAGGAAAGCATTCCTCTTCATTCAAGCTACTGCCATTTTCATCTGACAGGCTCCAGCATGCTGTCATCTGTCTCTGTCACAGGTTCCACCGACTCCTACTGAGAGCCAGCAACGAGAATCAATCCTCAGTCAAACAGCCTGCCAGCTCTTTGAGATGGGAAAGCTGCCTTTCTCTACCCACCTACTCTCTCTTATCAAAACAAGAACACAGTAGACAAGGATAAAAAAGCGGTCCGTGCAAAGGTCTGCAGGTCCATCACAGCATGAGAAGGTGAAGTAAAAAGTTATGTCAACAACAACAAAGAAAAAAGAATGCTTTGATATTACGAATAGCTGCTGATGCAGATAATGAGGTGGGCTGCACACACTGTAACCCCTCCTGCCTTCACCACACGTCCCCGCTCTTACGGGACAAGTAGCCACAGAGTCACTGGTCATTTTTACTAGTTTCTCTTCAGCTGAACTCCTCCAGAATGAGCAAGCCTTTATATTTCATGAGAAGTTACAAAAGTCTTGCAAGCATGCTCCTGATGACTCTCCAATGGGACTCTAAAAAAATGTTTTATATCTCTATCAATAGTTCTCTTCACAAACAATTTTTTCAGTCTCTACAAAATTGCAATCGTCACACCTCTTCATGTTTTCAGTTTGACATAAAGAAAACTCCGAGTAAGACCTAGCGTGAATGATTCTGCTTACATCTAAGAGTCTCCAGTATGTAAGTCAAGTTTGTCTGACTCCAAACTTCTTCAAAATTACTATAGGAAGGAAAGAATAATACCTTTTTTTCTTCAACTAGAAACCTCCTCAGATTACCACAGGACATGACTGTTATCCAAAAAGAGTGTTTCTAAATTGGTTGCAGAGACAGTATGCAGCATTGTATTTATTCTTTGGTTTGTTTTTAAATTAACTTTTGGATAAGCCTGATTTTCAACTCATGGAAATACTCCGTAGAAAGTCAACAAAACACATACTCAAGCACCACAAAACAAGTTGCAATGCCCCAAATCAGATTTACAATTCATAATAAAACACCAAAAGCTACCACCTTATCAAAACACATAAACTCTAAGATGTCAAGAGCATTTCCAAAGTCTTAGCTCACAGCAACAGCACAGAATTTTTTTCAATCTCCCAGATGATTCTACAAAATCAGATGTATCCCACAATACCATGAGTGCATAAGCTTGTGATCATACATGTTTGGGCAGGGGTGGAAGGAATCTGACAGACTTTGACCAAACTGATCCAGGGAAAAATCCCCTTCCTGACCTGAAACCTAGCAAAAAAATTATGTACAAGGCACGAGCAGAACATTGTAGGTAAGGTGCCCAAGAAAGTCAACTTGGAGGAGCATCAGTATCCTCAAGCTACATCTGATTGCTAGCTGTGGCCAATCCAATGCTTCAGAGAAAAACGTAAGATGTAACAAATGAAAAGTCAAATTATTACAATACAGTGGAAAAAAAATCCTTCCAAAAAGTGGAAATTTTAAAGCATGGTATAAAAATAATATAGACTACAAATAGACAATAATTTGTGAAGAATCACTGACCCAGTATGCTTTTTATTCTGCTATCTTTTTGAGATATACATAATATATCTCAATATATATATAATTATACCTTGGGACTTTTTTCTCTAGTAGACGGAAACTACTTACACCACCATCATAATATATTCAATATATTCCATTGCATTCATGAGTAATATATTAAAATACTACTTGACATAAAAACCTGTAGATTGGATGATTGTTTCAACCTGGTGGATGTGCAATCTGTGGATGCACATCTGGGAATCTGATGCTAACACACAAGTATGAGATGTAACAGTTTGACTGCTGTGACTGCAAGATAGACAAGGAAGCCTCCCAACAGATGGATAACTGACAGGCTATAAAATAATCCCTAATTATACGAGAATTTAGACTAGATTGCATGCCTGGGTTTTAAGGCAGTAATTTAAACACACTGGCCCTGGAAAGTAATTACTGCACAGAAAAACAATGTCCTCAATTCTAAAGAAGCCCTTAATCCATGTTTAAATAAGCTCTACACTAAACAGACTTGTGCCCGAACACCTGCTTTTACCACAGGATTTGGAGGAGTTCTGTGTGGTTTTCAATTAAAAGACTAATATTTAACTTTTGGAGGGAACAGCAGAGTCTACTTGTTCAGGGAAGAGATTAAGAATTAAAAGGTTAGGTTGTTATCACACTGCAGATGCAAATCAGAAGTAAAACTAGAAATCCGATTGAGTGAAAACTAATTACAATCACATTTCAGAGTCGCTGTGGATTAGAATGGATCAGTAGCATGGCTGCAGTGTGGGAGCGAATATGGATTAATTGCTGCTCAGCCTGAAAACCTCTGCTATCTTCTTCCTCCAGCCCTCTGAGGAATTCATCACCTGATGCCCATTTCATCACTGCTGTAAGCAAGTGGAGAGAGAGGGCAAAGACCACAAGGACTCCCCAGGACTTCCCCTGCCACAGCCCTGCTCCACACACACCTCCTCCCAGGCCACAACAGCTGTTTGCCTATGGACATGGCATGAAGCAGCTGTTCCCAAAGGATGTGGATAATAAACTGCCCCTCTGAATCATACTTACAAAGGAAACTACACATACACATAACCACCGGCAAGCGCTTTATCTCATGTCCCTCTACTAAGTACTCTACAGAGCAGGGCTAAGTCGACAGGACAGAAGGCTCTTTTAATTGTTGTACCAGGAAAAAAACAGTCCACTAAGTTCAGGACAAGATACAGCCCTTTCTGAGACACTGCTAGGAATATACTCTACAGCTCCTGAAAATTCAGCAATGCAAGGAATCATCAAGGAAACATTCTTAAAGTAATGGCCAGAACAGAATCAGAGAGACCATTTACTCACCGCCTTCCTCTGAGGGGAAGGCTCTTGAGAAAAGAGCAGATCTTTTCTAGACTGCAACTTCATTTAGACAATGCTCATTGAAACCCAGGCAATGTATCCCCATTTACTGTACTTCAGGTCAGCTTTAAATCTGTCGGTGTAGCACACTTACCATTACAGTTTTATTATCATTATTTGCAGACCAATTCCACGCATGACCTACCATATACCCAAACAGACTTCAAACAGTCACATTTCCACCCCCCCGAAACTTAAACAGCTTTGTAGTCACTAGACAAAAGGCAAACTTGCACAGAGACTTTTCTTTAAAGACACCATAAAAATCATATTCCTGTCTGAAATCAAATCAGTATCTTTCCTTGTCTCAAAAAAACCTCCCTTTTTTTCTTTTTCTCCAGTAAAATACTAACTGTAGCATTTAGATTTCAGTGAAACGATTACATAGGTATAATTTACGTACCATTGTAATTTTTTCCCTCATTTCTTCTCTCTCCTCCTGCTCTGACCATTTTAAAAAAATGTGTTTAGCTTTCTTTCTTCCAACATCTGCCGTAGTTAGTGTGGGTAGAGAAAAGATAAAGAAGCTGATTTCCCTTTTACTGTTAATTTCACTGCCAGTTCATCCCCTCACACAGTATGAGAAACAAGACCAGCACTGCTTATTAAATGTCATGCATGCACAAGCAGCAATTAAATGTCTTCCTAGTTACATTCCATGTGTTAACAAACACATTTGTACAGCCTTGAGGTGAAAGCTCTGGACACCCCACCTTCACATTTGAAGAAGTCAGACACATTATACACTGTATGAAAATGGCAGTTTAATGAATATTCTATCAATTTCTGAAAGAGAAGGCTCATTAGCCATGGTTAACTGAGATTTCTGAACAACAGCTCCTGCTAGTATGCCCTGCTTCCTACACAAGTCCTTTGTTTATTTTTTTTTCTCTTCCCAGGATGAACACTTTTACAGCTGGAACAGTGATCTCATGTTCATGGTTAATACACCTTGACTTCACTTCAAGACACAATCCCTCAGCCCTGTTTTAGTTTTCCACGATACTCTTCTGGGAGCGAAACCTGGAAATTCCTAGAACAGATTTGAAGAGCAGCTTGTTAAAGTAACTGCCCATACCTGTCATCTCGGTATTAGGATCGCATTACCAAAATGAGAAAAAGATCCTGCTAGACCTTCAGAGAATTCGTACTGTTTTGTAATCTAAAGAAGCACATTACAGCAGCTGGAGATGCCCCTGTTAAACTGGAACTATATACTCTTGAATAATTTGCTTGTATTTCTTTTTATAATATTAATGTCTACATTACACCATTCATTATGAAAACAAAGGAGCAATTCTTATGTACTATATTCTACAGCCTTCTACTATTAACATGACATTTAAAAAATGCTACAGAATAAACTTCTAAATAAAAGTTATAAACTTATAAATAAAACATTTCTATACATGCATACCCATACCATACATCTTAGAATTACCTCTTACAGAGATCAGGGGTCCGTTCAAGTTTAGGTAAAATCCGGTATCAGTGAACTCTGTATAAGGTTGTAAAACATCCAAGAGTATGTTTAATATTCGACTTTATTATGCTTGCCAAATTTCTTGTCTTCTCTTCATTAAACAACGGTTGTGTGCTCCGTTTTTATTATATAGAGGTGAGGAACAAAACAGATGCATTCATAGAGGTAAGTACACCTGCTGGTGGAGGGTTTGTTTCTGGTCACCTGTTTAGCGGTGTTTCTTGGAGTTAACAGCTGGGTACTTCAAAGTAATTTATTCTGTTATTCTCCTTCCATTAAAAATCTCTGACAAATCAATGAGAAGAGACTCTACATAGTTTTTTACCTAGAACTAATTTTTGTGAAAAAAAGGTTCCTCCAAATTGGAGGACAAATGAATTCTTTCTAATATGTTGAACTCATGATGACCACTTTACTCCTACACGTAAACTAACCATTCTGGCTTAAGCTGAGCACAGTAAATGACTACTTTTATTAGGTTTTATGCTATTCACATTCTCAATTTACTAGAATTTAAGTATGTGTACAACAAGAGTGTGATTTCCATGAATTCTTAACTACTCTGCTAAAGGCATATGGATTCATGTATTAGACATCCCCTCTAACAAAGCACGTCATTTGGGTTTGAAATTTTGAAACAATCATTCTATAAAACTTTGATATGTTTTTACAGCACAAAGAGTGGCCTGGACAGGGTTATGAACAAACTGCGTATTTTTAAAGCCCACAACCCTTTTCTGTCACTTAATCGCCATTGTTAATAAAAAATATTATTTAAAATAACTAGGAAAGAAGTATCATGGGATAAGGTATGATACAAAAAAGCATACAGATTGTAAATACCAGTAACAAATAAAAATGCATTATTCCAACCATGTTGTTGAAGAGAACTGTCCTGTAATACTTCTGCAGTTATTCAGGCTTGGCACAGTGTCAGCTTTTACCATATGGCTTTTGCTTCCCTTGTTGAAAGTGAATCTTTCTGTCAAAGAGCAGCTGTTCTAAATTATCACATCAAATTTTAACCTTACAGTAGACAACCACTGAACCCACAGATTCATGACAGAGGAGTAGTTCGCCTCCTTGACCTATGAAGAATTTGTCATTGTTTAGGTCTGTTTCTGCCTTAGTACAATAGCTACACCAATTGCCAGGGTATCCAATTCAGGCAGGTACTAAAAGCTGAGGCTACAAACAAATTTTAGGCGATGAACTTCTCATGTCTCCCTAAAATGCCTATGTGAACTCCAAATTACTACGTTCTTGCTGTGCTACCAAGCATAAAACTGCAATTTCAAATGCAAAGAAAATGAGACATTAAAAAAGAAAAAACTCTTATTGCATTCATCATCTAATATAACAGTCAATTCTGATACTTCTGCAGTCTAAGTGTTTCAATAAAGTCTGATATCAATTACTGGTTATTTAGATGTCTGCCAACAGCATGTTTTGACAACATCTTGTGCTTCACGCTGAGGAGCAGCAGACATATAGAAGATTCTTGTCATCTTGTACTCATCTTTCAAGATGGTTCTTACTTTAAGAGCAGTTTCCTTGAATGTTATCAAAACTTAAAAGCTTTCACTACAATTGCTCTCTATTAAAGTCTAGTACCAGCTGTCAGTTGTAATGCAAACCCATGTTAACCTTTGTAAGTTCCACTCTGGAACTAATAAGAGATTGTCAAACAGCTCTACGCACAGACACAAGTGGCAGAGAAACCGATGGAAAAAGAGTGTGTTCAATGAATTCACACTGACAATACAATCTCTGTGCAAATCTCAGCTAAGCTGATATCGAAAGTCACCAAAGACAGGTCAAACAAAACATGCTCAGGATGATACTATTAATTTAGTTTTTAATCTTTTGAAAGCCTCCAAAGAAGCGAAGCCATTAAAATGAAAAGGTTAAGGAAATGCCAGTAACATCCCTTAGGATTCTCTGTGATAGACATCCATAAGACATTTGCAGTATAATCCTGCACAAAATTTCAACAGTAGTGGTCTTGAACACGTGTCAGAGAACTAAGGTGAAAATCTCTACATCAAAAAGAAGCAGCAAATGTTACAAATACTTCTTAAATTGTACACAGTCTGGGTCAATACTGAGTACACTCCACTACTTTGGGGGGGGAGGGATTGTTGGTTTTTTGGGGTTTTTTTGGGGGGGAGGGGGAGGGTGTGTTGTTGCTTGAAAACCAGGTGAGGGGGAGAAGGAACAAACTACCAAAATACGTATGACATGGCATAGCAAGCATCAGCTCTGAGCTAGCAAAAGGCCTGGACTGAACAAACACACAGTGCAACTGTATTGAGTCGCATTTTGTGAGTCATCAATAGTTTTGCAAATATTTCATTTTCTGAGTGAACCTTTCCATTTCCCTACTACTTTCGAATACAAAAATTCCATTCTGAATTACCTAATCACGTCAGATGCTAACACTGTAGTACTGAAAGGACTTGGTAGTAAAACTTATTAGTAAGCTTTGTTAAACAAGACTAACACTAGGTTCCTATTCACTGAACATTAATATAAATATTTATAATGTTTTTCTTAAAATCTATCAATCTCCAAGAAATTTAGTAAAGATTCGTCAAGTAATTATAGAGCACTGAAACAACACTTTACTTTTTTTCTGGGTTTTTTGATTGGTTGTTTTTGGTTTGGTTTTTTGGGGTTTTTAAGAAGGACCTTGAGGTCCTGGAGCGTGTCCAAAGATGGGCAACAGAGGTGCTGAAGAGTTTGGAGCACAAGACTTACGAGAAGTGGCTGAGGGAACTGAGGTTGTTTATCCTGGAGAAAAGGAGGCTATACCTACTCATACTCTACAAGTACTTGAAAGGAGGTTGTAGTGAGGTGGGGATCAGTCTCTTCTCCCAAGTAACAAGTGATGGCACAAGACAAAATAGGCTTAAATTGTGCCAGGGGAGGTTTAGGCTGCATATGAGCAAAAATTTCTTTACAGAAAGGGTTGTCAGGCACTGGAATAGGCTACCCAGAGAAGTGGTAGAGTTCCAGTCCCTGGAGGTATTTAAAGCACACGTAAACATGGTGCTGAGGGACAAGATTTAGCAGTCACCTGGCATGACTTGATGACTTCACAAGATCTCTTCCAACCTAAACAACTCTGTGATTCTGTGTAATTTCAGAATGTTTCTCTTTATTTTTTGCTTCCTTAGGACATGTGACAAATGAGCTTACAAACCATAATACTAGGCCCAAGAAATTTTGCCTTAAAATCTTGCATTTTAAATCTTCTGCTTATGATGCACAAATTCAAGAATATTTTCTAAATGTGTAATATTCAGAAAATTTTAAATAAAAGATTGGCTGTGATCTTTCCAAATTATTCAGTGCAACGTAATTCTTCCCCTATGAAAAATCATCTGGATACTTCTGACATAACTTTCATAACAGTTATATAAATTCTAAGCAGGAAGGTAAATCCTTCATTGTGTACTCTGTTTATGTACTTACAGAACATGAAGTGGATAAAAACAATGAATATTTTACAAATATAGTGATTCATAATTTATAGCTGCTGTCATTTTAGTTTACTAGCTTGAAAGATTAAGAGTTCCTTTTAAAAAAGCATCTCTCATTCTTTTTCAAATCAAAGCAATTCTTCAAACAGAAGGAAAAAAAATGCGCCTTGAACCTCTGCATTGAAAAAATGTGAATCCCTAGATTTTTCAGATTTCATGTAAAAGGAAACTCTCTTAATAGTTCTGTTATTACACATTATGATCTTCATATGATTAGTTCCTACATTTTATTAAACATAATTGTTGCTATACAGAGCCTAAGAGTTAAAACCACACACTTCTGTAGTGCAAGCAACACATCTGAGCCACTCGGCTATTGCCAAGGGAAAATGTAGCTGTCTTTGCAGTTGCAGCAAGCACATGTGCCTTCCGTCTGTTTTCACTTGCACAAAGTTGAGTACTTCCTCACAGTTCCTTTTTCTCTTTATATGTAAGTTATCATTCATCCACTGATATAAGCAAGTAAAAAGTATGTTTACTTAGGCAAGTGACAAAATGATTACTTAAAGCATAGCTAAAAAAGAAGAAATGTAGAGAAATGTTTTTCATCCTTAGTATTAATAATATTTTATGTACTTTTATCTCAAGTACAGCATTTATTCTACTGAAAGAATTAAGCAATGTATGTGATGGTTCAGATTTAGCAGCCACAGATGGCAATCCTTTCATATCTCCATAAACTCAGAGATATAAAACCATGATTTAGGATACGCTCACTATGCAACTTCAAATACTGCATAATTTAGTGTTAGAGGAAATTTTATGAAGTCATTTTCGCAATAATCAGCCACAGTGGACGAACTTCACCTCTCCCTCTTTTACCCCGAACACTCTATTCTCCCATGCAGTCCACCTGATTAACAGCTACAAATTATATACCTAAGGAAGGACTGTTAGATTACATTCTGGTTTTTTCCTTCTTGCTTTGTTGTAGAAAGTGTGTCAGCCACTTGCGGTTAAAACTTACAGTTTTATTACACAGGAAATTTACAATTCAGACTTACTCAATTCCAGCAACTAAAATTTAGAACTTTGAAGCGATAGCACGCAGAAAACATAATTCTATGCTTGTCGAGTCATTCTGTTCAGGCCACTATTTTATTTTCCCACTTGATAACTGGAGTCACAAAGCTTGGTTTTGGTCTAAAGGGTCACCTGTTGGAAGCATTCAAAAGAACATTCAAGCTCACTCATACTCCCCCATGGCTAAACTATTAATTGTCTGCTGCATAATTAAGTGTATCATCATGAAAAATACCATTCTCCATGTCCAGCTAGTCCTTCTAAAGTGCATGGAACAAACCAACAACAGAACAGACACATTCAGGATGGAAAAGATTTATTAGTCCAAGCCTGCCAGTGCAGGATTTCTTTTACCATCTGGTTACTGCATTTTAAAAAAAAACAGCTCCTGAAATGAGGCTTCCATTATTTCTCCAAGGAGAATTCTAGATCATCACATAATCAAAGACATTTTTGCTAACATTTACCCTACATTTTCCCATTTATTTTGATACCACTACCCCAACTAACCAACACTCACATCGTGAGATCTACTTCCTCTCTGTACCATTCAAAACAAAATCCTAGCTTCTCCACATACAAACCATGCACTGGGTAGGTGATGTGAATGCTCCTTTTTCTTTTATGGATGTTTGGGCTGTTCCACACACTATGCTGCTGTATAATCTCCTGGCATACTTGAAATTTAAAGAGCGGACACAAGCCTCATTGCCTCTTTGTTTATTTTGAATATGTACAGAGACAGTAAAAAGGGATGAGTTGAGGTATGGAGCAATTAGCCTGTCCACCATATAAAAAGGCACTAGTAGAGAGGGAGAGATGGGAAAATAGGTATTAGAGGTGAGATATTAGACATGGAAGAGAACTTGAAAATTGTTAATACAGAAGCTTAAAAGAGAGCAGTTACTGTTTTCTCACTATACGAGTACATGGAAAACCTTATCAAACTAACTGACTTAGAAGGCTTAAACACAACAAGATGATGTTTTCTACACAAGACAAGATATGGCATTCATTGCCGTAAAAACTTACAGACTAAAAATGAGTCAAAAGTAGAAAAAATTAACAGGTGACAGGTCACTGATTCCTAAAATACATAGTCTTATAAGATGTATCTTATGCCTTAGAAAGTCAACAGTAGATTGGCAAAAGTTGAAGCGTATACCCAGTAAAGCAGCACTTTATACAGTTTGTTATACTTTTCCTTAAGAGTCTCTGATTAGCTGCCATCAAAGAAAGAACACTGAGGACAAACCTCTGATCTGATCTACTATGGTTTGATGGAGAGCAAATGGGAAAGATGAGTTTTCCTTGTTGACTGGGGAATAACATGGAGACTATGAGAATGCATTAGGTTTAGTGTGCAGTTCCAGGCAGTTGGTTTTATTCCCTGATTAGAACAAATTAAAACACACTAATTCTAGGAAAGAAGATGCCTTTAAAGACATAGTTTGGCCAAAATGGCATGAAGATATAATTTAGAAAAGACATTGTAAGGAATAAGTCCTATTCAACTATGAAGCATTACAAAAAGATAAAATAGGAAGGATCACTACAATGCAAGTGCTAACAAAGCTGTAACAACAGTCTATAGTAGATGACATATACCATATTTAGTTAACTAACATACATATTACCTGGGGAGAAAAAACAAAGGTATGAAAGACTGGCTTTTCCAACATGCTCCCCAACATGTTATGTTACCTTATACAGATCTAATCCCTCTGAATACTGACCAGGTGCAAAAGTTTTTGCTAGAGGAGGTGTTAAATGTTCAGCTGTTGACTTGAAGTATACCACAGCATGGTCACAGCAAATTGGTCCTGATTCTTCAACTGACTGACAGGTAAGTCTCATACTGTTGTACATGTAAAATTATTTTACACATAGGATCCAGAAAAGAAAATTAATCTTTCCAACAAGGACCTATATGCTGAGTAAAGCCAATAGTTCAGTCCTGGCTTTTCAGAGCTTAGATAAAAAATATGTTATAAAAACATGTATGCTTTTATCTGTACATGTACAGCAATAATAAAAAAATGGCTCGAGCCTTGTGTTGACTTTTGCTGGTTATGCAGAGAAAGGAAAACAGCGAAGGAAAATGGTACAATTTCTTATGTAGGGGCATGACTGTACCACAATATTTTTCCAAGTACCAAGAAAAGCTGTTCTGAATGAAATTTAAATAGGCTGATCATATACAATTAGGGTCCTTCATTTTAATCATCAGCAATAATCCCCTGCTAATGCAAAATGACATTGTTCCTGAAAACAACATTACTGAAACAAACAAACAAAATCAGAGACAATGTAGGATCAAGCAGTGACAGACACTAAATTGTTGAATATTTTCAACTACCAAGAAGACAGTAATTTCTATTACTTATTACTATTTCAATCTTCAACTGAAACACATTTTTTCCTAAATTATGCCTTCATTCCAGCCCATGCTTATAACATCATTTTGAATCTTCTTCAGACTCAACAATCCTGACTCTACTGCCCTTTTGCTGACAGGAAAAAAGCTTGCCTATGTCAAGCATTTCAGAAACTGGCTTTAATAAAATTATTTATTTAATTTTACTTTATTTAGCTCAACTTTTGCTCAATTTCACAGTTTCTAGAGTGACTGTCTTTTTGTGCTTGTGTAACTGAAATTCTAAATCAACAATTTCAACCATTTACAAGGACTCGGGCTCTGCAGTAAACAAGACTATATACAGTGGTTAAAAGAGTATCGCTAACATTTTAACATTTTAAGTATAGCTATAGGAGGCCCTAGATAGAGCATTTCTGAATAATAAAATATCCTCTTCCTGGATTCAACTCTGAACAGATGAGTTTGACTTGTTTTTCTTAATATTGGTATCTAACTGCAGAAAAGAATACTCAAAACCCTCAGCTTCCCAGTTTATTCATTTTGTGGACAAAACCAATTTAAAATCTACTTAAAACCAAACCAAAAAACCCATACTCTTACTCTTTTCCCCCATATCTCCCTGGCATTTTCTGAGAAGTAGTCTACTTAATTAGAGCCACAGTTTTCACAACTACCTGGCTCTGGTTTGGTGGGCTCCTACTAGCTCTCCAGGACATACTTGTTTGACATAAAGATTGCTGTAGGACTGATGAAAAGGTTCAGAATACTTTAAATTTCTGTTCTTCTGGATACAAACATATGCACATACACAAACACACATATGCATACCCCACAGTAAATATCTCAGCTACTACTCCTTCCATCCATGGTATTTCTAAATATTATTTTTTAACTTTTATCTATTTATTTAATGGAAGACCCTTTGCCACAGCCAGCACACTTTAGGGCACTCTGTGAAAAGAGGTTTAAGATTCAATTAGCACAAAATGTCAAAACATTCTTTTATAAAAAGCAAAATGTAGACAACAATCATTTTGGTTGATATTAAAATCAGGTAAATATGCATTTCTCTAACGTTTAAAAGACCATTTCTGGAAACATTCAAAATCCTTGGTGCAATCTCATTCTTGGGAGCATTCACATAACCACAGTTTGCAGAAACAGAAAGTTTGGAGAAAATTATTTTGATTTAAATACATGAGAATTCATGAAAATTCAATTTTGACGTTCCAATATTAATTTTCCAAATATATCTGCATTTAGGAACTATGCCACCCGAAACAATGCTACTTGTTTTTTTTTCTGACCAATCTATCAACACAGCTCAGTAGCAAAACTTATACATCAAGTCTCAAAGTTGAAAAGAAAAAAAAAAATCACAGAAAAAGAACAAATATTTTGAAACAAGCGATGTATTTGAGAAAACTATAATCTACTGAAAGGAAGTCCAAGAATGGTAAAAGAGAGGCTAGGTTTGCTACACACCGCATTATCTAAAAATCAGTTGTTGACCCTTATCAATTATTTTTTTCAAACTGCATTATTTACACAGATTAAATAAATCCCACCTCTGTGGCGAGTTTACAAACTAATTTATTTCTCTCAAGAATTTGGAGAAAATTATCACAACCCAATACACAGAGCAGGGACACAGAGCAAAGCCCCTGTTAATAATTGAACTATGAACATGGAGGGCATTGTTACCTTGGCACGCAAAGCCTCTTTCTTCATAGCCAGCATTACACAAGCACTTCCCTATGGGCACTAGCCATTCTCCTTCTGTACTGCAATACATCTTGGGTGGCTCTTCCTCCTTGGAATGATTGACACAAGAACCCCGCACCTCCACCAGTGACTGGGAGTCCATGGGTACTGTATCTGGAAACATGGCGAGGTTCTTGACAGTGAAAGGGCACTTTTTGAAGTACACTCGCACCGAGACTAAGGCAACACATGCACCTACATCCTGAAAAGCCAAGTAAAAGCCCTTTCTGCTGACAGGCCCCACCTCGCGGACTTCTGTATTGAGCTTGAGAATTCGGTCTCCAAGATCCATTTGGGTGAAGCTCTCATCAGCTGCAATGGTGTCGATCTTTGTAAACTGATGCTCTCTGAACTTTACCAAATGGTCATCATCAGACTCCATATAATACAGATTGAAGGTCTCTTTGCAAGTGCCCAGAACTAGAGGGATACTATTACAGTCCCTCAAGGTAAACTTGAGCTCCACATATATCTTCTGAGCTGAATTGCGTGGAATCCAGTTTGTTCGCAGCCAGTTGTTTTGACTGTGATCCATAACATTGCATACTTGGTAAGTTCTGATTGGAGTATAATGCTCATCAACGCCACTAATCTCTTCCCACTGGGAAAAAAGAAAAAAGAAAAACAAAAAAGGCAATCTTTTAAGATTGATCACACACACACACAAAAAAAATCACATTTAGAGACAAAAGCTGTGAAAAAGCAAAAATAACTTTGTTTGGACTTCACTATAAAATAGACAATAAAGCTTAGTCGAACTTGCACTTAATTTTTTCCTACTGAAATATACAAACATCTTAAATGAAAACAGAATTCACCATTAAGAAGGCAGGTTTTACCAGGTTATTTCAAGGTGACATGAAAGAGATGCTACAGCTGGTTTACATTACTAAAAATCTGTGATTTCTTAAACTATATGCAGTGCTGTCTTTTCAACTGTGATCCCAGCATGTCTTTACTATAACCACTAGCACCTCAAACAGAAGAGGTTCACTAGGACACCACCATATTTTCACTGTTAGAATCAAGTTGTAATTCAAAGACTAAACAAGATTCAAAATCTTACAAACAAAAGCCAATGGCTCCCACTGAAATTCCATACAGTCATAATAAAATGTTATAGTTCTAAATTTATTTAGAGCATGACAGTTGATTTTGCTTGGGATATATGTCCTCTGGACAAACAGTCAAGCTTAGCTCAGTTTCCAGAGTTTTTAAAAACTACTGCCAACTTACCACACATATCTTGGTTACCTAATTCTTCTGTGGACTATATAGGCTATGATGCTAAAATGTTGTGGGGTTTTTTTGTTGGTTTTTTTTTTCTTTGAAGAGTACATAATCATCACTCGTTTTTACACGAGTCATCAGCTGACAAACTTACTGACCAAGATAGAGAAGGAGCAGGCTTTCTATTTGTGAATTACTCGTGTACCAGTCCTACCTGATTTCTGAAGTGACACGTACTAGAGAGGAATATTTACCAGTCACAGGAAAAAAGAAATCCTACAGAGCACTTAAAGTACATATTTACTGTTAGTCATTTACTACACACAACTAAGTGGCTGAAGATGCATCTTTCTTTACTTGCTCCCTGAATGGATGACTAGGACGTAAGTCATCATTCTTCAGCTTTTACCCACACAAGAACTGTTCTATATGCCAGGTCTTAAAACACAAAACGAAGAGCCTCACCACCAAAGTGCTAGAATTAAAACTCACTACAATGAACAACACCTGTTAAGAGAACCACACCACCACTCAAACCGAAAGAAACCCTTCCAGATCTTCTAGCTAAATGCCTTGCTCAGGCAGAGTCTGCTCAAGTAGGTTGCTCAGGATCCCATCCAGGTCAGGCTTTTGAGTATCTCCAAGGATGGAGACTTCACAGCCTTTCCAGGCATCCTGTACCAGTGTTTGATTGTACTCAGAGTAAAAGGGTTGATCCTTATGTTTAAATGGAATTTCCTGTATTTCTGATTACATCCATTGCCTCTTGCCCTTTCACTGGGCACCAGAGAGAAGTGTCTGGCTCCCTATTCTCTATAATCTGCCATCGGGCATTTATACACACTGGTAAGATCCCCTTGAGCCTTATCATCTTCTGTTTTATGCTTCAAGGTTAATTACACAAGCAAAAGAGGTAAACTATCATGACAATGAAGAGCATACTAACAGAGCATAAGGCAGCACAGCAGCTATAGAAATCCCTGCTTCACTGTCACCCCTATACACAGCCTCTGCAAAAACCACAAATGCTGTCCCACACAATCAGATGCGGTGCAGCTGTGGAGCAGTAGATCTCCAAACTGAGCTGAAGGTATAGAAAATGGAGATGTGAAGTTGACAGAATTGTCACTTTCACTCTTGGGGAAAATCACTGCCACTCTTGGGGGAAGGAGACAAATAACTTCTACCAGAAAAATGTCTTCCCTCAAAAATCAAATCACAAATGCTGTATTTAAGATCTCAAGTCTAACAATTACTCATTTTACCTATGGACCTTTTGCTGCAGGACCTTAGTGTACTGCAGAGCAAACATCAGGAGAGGAAAGTACTACTTCCACTACACCAAAGAAACTGAGGCGTAGAAGTGTTAGCTGTCTTTACAGTTTCCTGGGCATCACACACACACTCATACATACAAAGAAAGAAAAGGGGCCGGCGGGGAGGTGGGGGGGGAGCCACACCAGAGGAACA
>NW_010393640.1:0-33573 GCF_000710305.1 Buceros rhinoceros silvestris | reverse complement strand
GTGTGGGGTGTGGGGGGGAAAAAGCCACACCAGAGTAACATCTGAGAATTCTCAGTCCCAGCCCACTGACTTCAGGAAGTTTTGATATGACTAAGAGCTGGTCTGCACAATGAAATTTTCCATGTACCACTGCAGATGTGATTTTAAATCATGTTATTAAACCAGTAGATAAAGGCAGTATAAATACCCTTCCTTTAATTGAAACAAAGTTTATTTTAGTTCACTTTACAGACCTGACTATACACAAGTTTTATCTCTTCCTAACTAGTTCAGAGTTAAAAGCACAATCTTGGATGCACACACAGCAGCTAAAATGCTGCAGCAAGCTATAATATGCTACATTGCCAAAGAGAGCTAGCAGTAGAGTGTTCTGAGTAAAAAATACTACTCTAGAGCTCACGGCCACTTGAGAGCTGGGCGCCATGTGGCAGCCCATCATACACGGACAAGCTCTTGCCTATATAAGAGGCAGCTGGACTCTGGCTCCCAGCCTTTGCCAAGTTCCCAAAACTGATGGGAGGACCCTCTTCTGACAGATGTCCTCATACAAGTACAGCCCCTGAGCCAATAACCTACTCCCCCCCTACAAAAGGCCATTCAGATGCCATAATTGTCTCCCATGAAGCTGGATGTATTTATCTGCAGGTCTTACCTGGACAAATAAAAATTCAGTTACAACAACTGGATGAAACTAGATAAGATTATATAATGAAACATTATTTTATGGACATTTAAAGCAGCTCACACTGATTCATGAGTCATTTACTTATTATCTCTTCCATATAATTTATAATCAGTTCAACATATTTCACATGTCAAGTGGGAGATAGAAACAAAATCAGGAATTTACAGAATTTAAAACATCTCAACAGCGGATGTTATTTTTCTGAACAAGTCTCATTACAATTTTTTTCAGAAGTTTCTTAACCAACATGGTTACACAGACAGTTGAATGTACACGTATGAACTGCACAACAAAGGTAGCACCACTACTATGTTCTTCACCTAGAAGCTGCAATATGGAATTATCACTTCATTATTCACAATGAAGACCAAATTGCTTGGAAACAACTGCAGTCTACCTACATCAACAACATTTCAAATCTACCATTTAATGCTGAAGCATTGCTGAATGGAAGCACTAATCTCCAACAGGGTGATACCTTGACCAAAATACTTTAACTGTTACAAAATTACAGAGATTGCATCTATCGCTTCAGAAGGAGTTAAGGTGAAATAAATCAGTGAACCTAGGGAGTTTCCAAATCAGAACATGTACCAGATTCAAGCAGATTTGTGACTTCAATAATTACTATGATCAAACTAAAAACCCAAGCAGTACATTTGCATTGTTTATACATTTCAACTTTTCCCAGTAAGCTGTCGTACTGCCATCCCCAAATGATCTTAATTCTAAACAGATCATCAAGAACAACAAGTTCCCTTCTATGACCCATGAGTTCAGGGAGGTTTCTAAAACATCTGTATTTGTAGTTGTTTTGATTTTTATTTCTGTACTTGTAATTCATGTGTTCAACTTGTTCTGTAAAGTTAAAATAGTTACAAAATTACTTTCTTTAAAAAAAAAAAAAAGAGATTCTTATTCCAGGGACAGAATAAAAGAGAGAAAAAACACAAACTAAAGTGCATGTTGGTTAATAAAATATTTAATGTTTTCTTATTTAATCACTATTGTCAATTGCTCCTGTGTTGATTTCATGGGCTCAAATGAAGGCAAGCAGTCTTTCCTTGTAAATCGTTGTATATTACATTCATGAGGCATCCTACAATACATGTCATCAGAGACATCATTTAAGGACTTCTCAGCTTACACCTGTTCCAAATAAACATAATCAAAGAGTTCCATGTTGTTTTACTGCTGCAAAATGCTAAACTCATGCCCACTTCAGAGCAAGGGGAGATTATGTATATCCTCTTTAATGCAAAGTCATACTGTTTCAGCATCTCTTGTTTTTTCCAATATTGTTCTTGTAGAGTCACCTCCCCCTTATGCTGCACTTGAGCTCTGCTGCTTTTAGAACAAAATATCAGATAGTACCCAAACAAGATTATGCCTCTCACAGTATTTCTTTTAAGCACTAAAAATCCATTATCATCACACAGAGGATACAAAATCGATAAGCAAACAAATCTTTAGTAGTTGAGAATGTATACTTCAGCTTTATAAAGAAGTTTTGTCATGAAAATGTGCTGGCTATTAAGAGGCTAAGTGGCAACAGGAAACACACCTCCTGTGTGGCACAGCCATGACGCCTATTCAGCATTAGAGTACTGGGTGCAGTTTTACTTTGTACAGGCATCATTCCCACCCATATTCCCAAACAGCTAGCTACAATAACAGAGCAAGGTAGGACTTAAATAGTAAAGGAAGAGCTATATAAACAGGAATAAGTATGGGATAAATTTTTTTTTTCAAATCTTAGAGGAAAGTAGAATGCAAAAAACTTAAGAAATTCCTTATAATAGAGGACACAGATCTTCCTTACAACAAAAGCAAAAAGAAAAGGTACCCTTACTGTAAGGGAACATAAGAGATATCCAGAGATGAGAAGAAGCATTAGAAACAAGAAGTATCTAAGGTATTTTAAACACGTGAGGAACAACTTGATCTGATAGGGGATGGGTGGTAAATCAGCTAAATGAAGAGTCCAGAATTACTATGCTGTAATTAAAACGAGTCTTTGCATCTGAGAGTAAAAAAAGAAAAGAACAGTACTCTGAGTATGCAGAAACCTTGATAGCTAGGTCAAAAGGCACTAGCTATAGTAAATTAACAGGAAACTGAAAAGTCACGTAGAGGTATTCAGACAAAATGGAAACGGGACAAAGAAATGCAAAAGAAAGACAACTTTGGCTGTAAGACAGGTATTTACTCTACCTAGGTCAACCAGATGGCAGAAAGGGACACACTTCTTTCCACCTTATGCCTTCAGTCCAGTGTGCTGCATTCTCAGCTCTCCCTCCTCCCACCTTCAGCTTCCCAGAACTATTTCCATCCCATGGAAAACTAGCATGGAGTGAAGGGCTAATTTCTATTGAATCAACTCTCCTAAAGAGTACATTATGCAACCGTTCTGCAGGTACAGGATTGTAATGCAAGAGGCAAGGAAGCATCCAGCAAAAAAACATGGCCAAGCTTAGTTTCCATGGAAATACACCCAGAACTCAAAAAAAGACATCTATTTCTGAGGATACTGCATTTGCCCATACAGATTTTCATCTTGTTGAGGCTTTTCTAAGAGAAAATAAGAACAGTTTAGGTCCATCTTCCAGATAGACAGAAAAGACAAACCAGAAGGTATTAGAGGAGTAAGCAGAAAGACGAAGGAGAAGCTGTCACAAGGAGAAAAATAGACTACACAGCAGTGACAGCACAGAAACACTGCAGAGAATTTGGGCACGGGCATTTTTCCCAGTTTAGACAGACCTAGAGAAGGTTACCTGAGCCAGGAAGGAACTGGCACTATGTAACATTGAGGAAGAAGGTTGATGGCAGGAGTTAGGCTGAAAACTTAAAGAAAAATCTGTTGAGATGCTGGCAGAATGACAGCATGAAAGATCTGTACTTACACCATGTAAATCAGACACTGGTGGGACTCAAATCCAATTCTCAGTCCAATAGGGATGATAAATTCAAATTTTTTAATGTAAGATATTTATAAAAGTGTGTCAGGGATTTTATGACAGCATGATGGGGAGCTGAAAATCTGAGGCTTTGGGTGCTACATTTGTTCCTATTGTCAAAACAGAAGGAGCAGAGGTGTGACTACCATTTCTGAATTCACATTAGTAGCAGTTATATTACTCTAACGCCTTCAAGCACCTCCAACACTTTTGAAACACGTCCAGGGAAAGTGCCATAGCACCACCCCCTCCGCAGCACGTTTTCAAGCTTTTGGAAAGTGTTCTTTTGTTTGCTTTTCACTTTTTAATTCTTCTTCGGATACTGTTGTTAATGGCAGGAAAAAAGAGAGTGCTTTCAGCAGTATAGAAAAATTTTGGAGATCCCCAATGAGAGGGTCTAATTCATACGCTCCGGTCATACTGACTGGCAAAGTTGGGATTTTCTTTTCCTTAACACATCTCGCAGAGTGTGCTATGCTTCTGGCTTTGTTTTTTCTTCCATTTTCTTTACAAAAGGGAATGCTACATAAGTGAATGTAGGCCATTTCCTAGGATGTCATGAGCAGGCTCACTAAAAAGTTCCCTCTCAACTCAGGAATCTAGGACATGAGTTATCTCAATTCTTTCATCCTTCCTGTGCCACACTTTAATTTTTGTAGCTTTTATCTTTCATCTACCTGCTCAAGCAGGTCCAGAGGAGGGCCACAAAGATGATCAGGGACCTGGAGCACTTCCCCTATGAGGACAGGCTGAGAGAGTTGGTCGTGTTCAGCCTGGAGAAGAGAAGGCTCTGGGGAGACCTTTTAGCATCCTTCTAGTACTTAATGGGGGACTACAGGAAAGTCAGCGAGGGGCTTTTTATGAGGGAGTGTAGTGACAGGCTGAAGGGTAACATTTTCACACTGAAAGAAAGAAGACTCAGATTAGGTATTAGGAAGAAACATTTTACTGTGAGGGTGGTGAGACACTGGAAGGGGTTGCCCAGAGGAGCTGCGGATGCTCCATCCTTGGATTGTTCAAGGCCAGGCTGGATGGGGCTTTGAGCAACCTGGTCTAGTGGAAAGTGTCCCTGCCCATGAGGGTTAGAACCAAATAGTCTCTAAGGTCCCTTCCAAGCCAAACCATTCTATGATACCAAAAATCTTACGTTTATGTTAAGAAACTGAAACATGTTTTGTGATTTACAAAACAGCACGTATTCAACTGCATCGTTCCAATAAATTATCTTTCATCGTCACGTTGCTATTAAACTCCTAAAATATATAATTCCTACTAAAAATGGAGTTTCATAATTTTTCAAGGCATCTATGGAACCCAGGCAGGTAACTCCCTGAGACCCCATTGACAATCTCAGACAACAGGCTAATGATATTTATTTACAATTTTTTTCCCTTCAAGAAATTTAGTATGATGACACATTTGGTATGAACATCATTTCAGGCAATGTCCAACTGTCCTTTAACAAAAATCAATAATTCTCACAGTGGCTAGATGGAACATACCTTAAACTACATAACCACTGTGCACGCTAGAAGAAAAACAGTAACTGAGTGAAATGAGTTTGAAACTTCAGAAAAACATCTTCATGTCCTAGGATGTCTCACCCTTGCTGGGCAGCAGTCAAATCATTGCTTATGTCTAAACTAATTTAAGAAAATTATTTTTGTCAGTTTAATTGCTTTTCACCATCTGTGAGGTGTTCACATAAGACTCTACAGAAGCACTGTTTGAATTCTATGTAAAACTCATTTTTTGTTCTAATACTGAAACTGACCCTGCTCTCATCTACTGACTCTTAGTATTCAGTACAGTCTTTCAGTCAAAAAAAAAAAGAAAAAAAAAAATCACCTTTATTATGCCTTGCTGAACAATGACAGAAAAGTATGCATTCCTGTGTATAAACACTTTCTGCCTTCTGCTGTTTATTCAAGCAATTCCCTTCCCAAACAAAACGATCATTATGATAGGAATTTCATATTTCAAACAGTCAGTGGATGCATGTTTTCAGCATTTCAGTGACAGAATACTAAGTGAGTAATACTTTTTTTTTTTCCTCCCTTGGTTACCAAGAAATTACAACAAAAAGAGGCAAACAAACAAGCCATGCCATGAGCAATAGAACTCATGAAGCCTACTTTCCTACAAATCTGAGTTTCATACTTGGTCTCCAATATGGCCACTGATGTCTAATAAAATGTGAGCACAAAAAGTCTCTTCCTCATCTGGAGCCTTAATGCCATCTCTGTCTCTCTCCTTCTTCCTCTCCTCCTAATGCTTATTTTCATTAATCTTGTAAGTACTTAATCTTTTGGAGACCTCTGCTCCTCTGTGAAACTGTTAAAATTCACCTCTGCGTTCAAAAACTACTAGGCAGGATCTTCCTTTCCCTTGTATATGTCACACGCTTATGTAGATAAATGCCTGTGTAGTTTCAATTTTCTCCAGAGATTATGCTAAAAGGCAATAGCTTCACATACAGGTCAAGCATAGAACTTAAAACTGCTAAGATTAGTGTAGATGCTACACATTTCTATTAAGGTTTTAACAGGAAAAAAAAAAATCTATGCTTGCAAGCAGAAAATCAAACAGTCGAAATGTTCTATTATGATCTTAAAGTTAGGCATATAAAGAGTTTCATGCAGCACTGGGAAAACGCTGTAATATTCCAGAGCTGCATAATACACTTAAATTCCTGAAAGTACTGAGATCACTGATCAGCAAGCATTTAAGATATTACTCTATATTATACTAATACCATTCAGAATTAGTATTTTCCGCAGTAATTTTATTTGAAATTAATATTTTTTTTACAAAAGGAAGAAAATTATAGCTGGCAGTTCAGTAGAAATCCCAACTACAAGCATAAAATAGCCATTTCTGGTGAAAAGGCCATTCCACTAGAAATAAGAAAACAATATATAAAAAAAGAAGTATTTCACTTTTGAGGGTGGGTGGTTTAGGGGGTTTTATTTGTTTCTTTGTTTTGTTATTTGTGGATTTTTTTGTTTGTTGGGGGGCGGGTTTGGTTTTTTCTTTTTTAGTTTTTCCAGAATTACATTTCTTTGCGCCAGGAATGGGTAAATATTGTTAGTTTTCTGATTTTGGAAAATGGAGGAGCTACCAACAAACATTCTTAACCAAATAAATTCAGTTCCAATGGCATCCTTGACAAGTCGATATTACAACTAATTGTTTCACATATTTTTTGCTGTTACAGTTAAGCATCCTTCAGTGTTACACAATGCTCTCTGCCAATTATCTTAAGTGTGGGAAATCAATCCTCACTGATATAAAACTTGCGTTTACTTTTCAGTGTTTACGTGACACTTGCCTAAGAATCCTTGATCTTGCTCCCAGTTGACATTTGCCATTAGCTTAAATAAGAGCACGGGCATAGCCTGAGCTGAAACGTTGAATGAAATCTCCCAAGATGACTTGTTATAAGCAGTAGTTTCAGAAAGGACCGAAAACTGAAGAAATAATATTGAGCAGAGAGAAACCACAGCAATAGAGACCATCACCATCACAGACATATGTACCTTTACTAAAGAACCCAAAAGATCTACAAGTCATTTGCTGACAACTTGTCACCTTAATTAACTGAAAGTATAATCCCTGTAAAGTACAAAACAGCTGTCATACTTTACAGCACAGCAACGTAACAGGCCAAGACTGAAAGCCTCAGGCATGGGAGTATTTGCCACTTAACTAAATAACATTTGTGGTGGTGGTGGTGGTGGTTTTTTAAAGAGATATCTTTTAAAAAGGAGCAAAAACAGAAATCTTCCAGTAGGATATTAGGGTATTATATCACAATTAAATAGAGATATATTTCACCCTAACACTTTATTTCTCTATTGCACACTGTCCAATATTTGAAAAATTTCCATCATACTGAAGCACACGTTTGGGGAACAGGTTGCAGGTTTTAAGACAAGATTAATAACTATGATGCCTCCTCTGTTTTTAATACTTAGATATTCTGCTGACTTTTTTACTGTATTGCTAAATATGTTGGAATTCAGATCAGCAAGAGAAGTAAGCTTCCAAATATGTTGAACGTGATTCTAATGTATCCTACTCAACTTCATAGCCAATATACAGAGAAAAAGAACTTTTTTAGTTACTTGAAAGTAAAAATGTATTCAGAGAGAGATTTCTATAAGCAACAGCCAAAACTCTGAAGAGAAGTGAGGAAATCAAACACTCCACAAAAATTAGCACACATTTTAGGACAGCTTGAGACTAGGAGCAAAACACTTCAAATCTAAATGAAAAGTGGAACCTTCCCACATACTCTACAAAAGTTTAACAAAATAGTAACAGGATACAAGACCTGTGAAGGCTTGCTATTAACAAAAACCCTGTAACGACCATGTCATAGAAGAATGAATTCCAGACCAGCTCATCAATACGAAAACACTTTTTTCATAACATCAGCAAAGCCGTTGATGCAATTGAGATCAGAGGACAAAAAAACGATCCAATTTGGGAGTTTAAGAAATTTAGGAAGTACCACAGAAATTTTCATCTACATTTGCTCTTTCTAAAATCAGTGAAATCACCTGCTGGTAACAGGTCTCCCCCCAGTTTTTATTTTCAGGTTTTTTCCAAGTTGCAAAAGGAAGAAGAGTAAGTTGCATTCTAAGAATTTTCTGTTTAAGTTACACACATAGTGAAAATCCTACCACTGCATAAATCCTTCTAAGGAACAGACAGACTTTGGAATACTTTCTCCTAATGCTGTTTTACTAGTCTCTGATTTTACATTAACCAGTCATAACTGTTAAATAAAAAAGCTTTATAGTGACAGACAAGAAGCATATTAGAGAGAACGTAAGGTTGAAAGGAAGATATATTAGTATAAAATTTACACAGATCACTATTCAGTCTAAGATCCACCT
The DNA here is from genome assembly GCF_000710305.1 of Buceros rhinoceros silvestris. Classification (NCBI taxonomy): domain Eukaryota; kingdom Metazoa; phylum Chordata; class Aves; order Bucerotiformes; family Bucerotidae; genus Buceros; species Buceros rhinoceros. Next base: position 25,024 of record NW_010393640.1, on the reverse strand, counting down.
AGTGTTCTTCTCCCTCTGTTTAGTTAGCTACTAAGTCTTCCCATCTGTAGGAGCAGAGGAAACACATCTGATGGCCTATCACTGCATCCAGGAGACACTGTTCATAGCCTCAACCTAAAAACTGGGTCTTCTTCATAACTAAGCAAAACAGTTTCAGAATTACAACCAAGACAAACATCTTAATTTCTTGTCTGATGAGAGCTCATGAAACTCATTAAGAGGATCCAAATATTAAATTTGGCCAACAAAACCCGACATGGAGTTTTGCCATACAATGCATAGCTCCAAATTTACCACAAATTATCTGAAACAACCAAATCTAACGGAAAATTCTTATCTCAATTTTTGCCTGCTTTGGTTTTTCATGTTTTCTTCGTTCACTGTAAGCAAATCCAAAATAGTGAAATAGGGTTTTTTTCATTTGTTTTGCTTTGTTGTTTTGTTGGGGTTTTTTAATAGATACATTTAAAGAAAGCAAGCCCACCCTTATCCTTCCCACAAGAACATGTGGCTCCTGGCACATGACCTGACAGGGGACTGGAGAGAAACCATGTCACATGATGTGACTACAGAATCATAGCCTGGTCAGAAAAATAAGACAAGACATGCAGGAAGGTGGAAGGACAAGAACCTCCTCCCTCTGCCTACTACAGCTGTATCATCCTCTGCTATCTACAGCATAATATATATTGCCAGAGTGATCTCGGTATCTTTCAGATACTTTCATTTTACCCAGGCATAACAAATACATACATAATTTAACGTAAATCTTGACCCACTTCCTCTCTCAAAACACCAGAAGTGTTGGATGCTCTAATGCTTCTTAGTTTTTAAAGACCCTTCTTCTGGGAAGTAAAATAACATAAATATTACAATCAACAGGGTTAAACAAAAAGTGTAACTCTGTTAGAGGTACTAAGCACACAGAAACACACAATATATGTGAAAGCAAGACTACCCACATTATCACAGGAATATTAGACTAATAATTAAACCAAACTGCAGCAAGATAAGTAAAGCCATCTTTTTTCGGCATCTCTAATTGCTAGACAGCCGAGGTACCTCATCATCAAGCTTGTTAAGGACAGATGATTCTCACCCTTCCAGCAAGCAAAATCCTCTACATCAGCGTGAGGTAAAAAAGTCACTACAACAAGGAAAACATCTGACTTTCTAACACACAGCTTAATCTAGTATTCAAATGCCCATTCAGAGGTTGGACAAGCAAAAACACTTACAGCTTTATTTTTCTGTAGGCTGCATGTCTCCTTGAGAAATAAGTCACTTATCTCACAGGTTAAGTAGATTTTCTGGGAAGTTCTCAATGCAACATGTTTGAAATCTGTTCTGAACTGCTGCTCACATAAAAGCACCTTTCATTCATGAGTATTGTCCAAACTAGGTAAGATTCAGCCTTTAAGTGTAGCTATTTCTGTCTGTAGAGGCAGAAATAAGCAGCTCTTTAGTACAATGGGTACTTCAGCAAGGGGAATTTTATTCAAGATGGAATTCACCCAAGGCTGAGGACGTGGCAATCTGGTGAAAAACTGTGTCTTCAGTAATTGCAATTAGAGATGACTTCACACTTCACGTTAGACATAACACTTCCAGTTATGTGGCTCATAACAATAAGCTCCTGTTAATATTTAATAATAATATGAAAAAAAAAAATCAGGTCATCCAGCATCATCCTCTGTTTCACCTAAAGCCCTGGATGTAGCCAGACAAGTACTGATGGCAAACCTTCCCAAAGAAATAATCATGGTATAGTCATTCAAGAATGGAATGAAGCCAGTTGTTCTCTGAATTATTTGCTGGTTAGGTAAATCTGTACCCCTTGTGCACATTTATGCCTCAATTTTCTAACACACAGAATAGGAACAAATTAATAGTATGAGGTATATTTATTACTATTTTAGTTATTACTTGGACTCTAGAGTTGATCATGCCTTCATTTAAAAAAAAATAGCAAATGGTTTCAGAAGCAGCAGCAAGCAGGAATTTTTAAGCATGAAACTACTACTTAAATAGGAAAACACCTCTGTGGTAGAGAAAATGAAAAGCATTTGTGGCTCAGGAACACTTAAAAATTCACATTTGAAAAATCTCCATGGTTTGTTGCTTTGTATTTGCCAGCAAAACACATAAACACAAAAGTATTTACATCAAAATGCACAAAACAGGTGCAAAATATAAGCATTTCCATGGTACATTCAGTCTTTCAAAACAACGTATTTTTACACAATGGCATTTCCTACAGAAACCCCAGACCACCCCATGTTCTCCTATTGTCATTAAAACGACAGAGAATGTACAGTGAAATTCAGTAGTGTTGTGCTGAATGTAACTGTAAAAAGCACCAGCTGGCTGTATTAGAAATGGCATTCTTCCAGGTCTCAAATGTCTTATTTATATACAGTGGAATCCTGCCAGCTGTTTAATATTTAGGGCTAATAAATATAATTGGCAGAACTACTGCACAAGGACAAGTAACACAAATACATACTTCCCAACAGAAAATCTGATTTGTTCTTAAATGATTAAACCAAAGATGGATGCAGAGTTCCAGGCAAATTTTCCATAGCTCTCTTTTTTCTTTAATCCAAACAGTATTTGCTTTTTTCTAAGTGCAAAACTGAACAGAAAAAAATACCAGGCATCCTTACACCAGCTGCTTTGAGACCAACGTAGCCTTCAACCAGTGTTTTCTACAGACCATGAACAAAGAGAAATCGGCAAGGACAGTGTGCTGAGGCAGAGAGACAGGACACAGCACAGGTTTTTGGGGTGATGGACAGTTAATTATTCATTCCACAGAAATTGCTGTATCAGCCCAGAAAACAGTCAGTCAGACAGTACCAGCTATTCCAGAAGCGATACTTATGCCCATCAGCAATTCTTCCACTCATGTGCAGGACAATGCTACCTCTCAGAAGCAGATCAAGCAGGTTTACTCCATGTTGAGTGGAAGGTGAGTACAATGCACCTGATTAGGCAAACAGAACTGAGTTGCCCTATGGACATGCTTTAAGATTTGTGTCTCTGCTTCCGGATTTCTGGTGGACTTGATGTTGGCAGGGACACTGCATCACGGCCAAAGAAACAGCGCAGCAGAATACTAGCAAATGCAGTAGCCTGCCCTCCAATTTAAGAGGGCTGGCAAATCCAAAGAGTTGCGCCTCATTACAAGCACCTTCACAGATTCTGAGAAAAGCTTCAGAATCTGTGGCCTCTGACATGATAACCACCTTTAAGATCACACCACTGGACGAAATCCTGCACAGCAGACAGCAAAAGTCAAGTACTGTGCATCTTTCCCTTCTGTAAGACCTTGATTCCTTAGAATCCTTCTACAGTTTCCTGGCACAACCTATATGGAGAACTAATCTAGAAATGGGAAAATTTCATTTACATGAGTGAAGTGTAGTTAATGCTTCGTAACTTCATATGAGAGAACAATTTAATCTACAAACTCAAACAACTTCCATGACATATGGAGCCCACAGTCAATTCCATAAAAGGCTTCTCAGTGTAATTACCATCATTTAGAGGCATTCGGGTTGTTTTGGTTGGTTTTTTTACATGGCAATGCTCTTTTTGAATATTCCTCAGCTACACAGAGTTCCACAATCACACATCTCCACGCACCCATCTTCAGCATCATTTCGTAATAACAACCTGAATTATTTTCATTCATCATTTCACACTTTCATTTAAAACTGCATTATTGATTACAGTTACTTGAACAACAAAGGTCACTGTCATGACTACCAGTAGAAAAATGTTAAACAGGCATACACTGCTGTTAGTCGTTAACTGCCAGTTCTTCAGCCTCAGCTTCAACTCAGCTGATGCAAACAGCTATGGCATCCCGTTGCCTAGAAGCTCCCTTTCATACAGATATTCATCCAGTGCCCAGACTAACTTCTTCACCCTGCCCCGTATTTCAGCTGTAGCAATGACCACAGCCTATACCGCCTCCTTACCTGTACACCTATACCTTACCTGTACGCTAAGAACTTTATCCTTCATCTTCTTTATTCAGACATTGAGGAAGGCTTATATTGAAAAAACATGCCTACTCACACAGAATGGTTTTTGATCTAGTACACAAAAGGTCTCACCTAACAACTAATGTGGCCTTCACCTCCCTACATCAATTCTACTAACTGAACCTGTTAAAACAAGTTAACAAAAGTTCATCAGCAGCTTTGCTGTTAAAGTGTGTGAAGTACTTAATACTAAGATACTCCTCTAAGCCGTCAATAAAACCCACCTTTTTTCCTCCTAAGATTTCTATAGAAGGCAACATACACACTCTTTTCTTACAGGAAACAACATCTGAAATCCTGTCTCTGCCATCTCACCTTCCCTTTAATGGGGATAAGCCATGAATAGTCACGAGATATACTTGAAGAGCATAGCACTGTTTTTTCCAATCCCTTGCTTAGGAAGTACTGCAAAAATTGCAATAAATAAAAAATGGTTTAAAAATTAATATCTACACTATCACAGAGGGTCTTGAAATTAAGCTCATGTTGAAATTGGACATTATGCTTAAAAGGATAAGTTAAAAATACCTCTGAAAAAGTCATTATTCTTTTGTCAACTGGTAGGTAAAAAGAGTAATGGTAATTATAGTATTTTTTGCTGTAGTTCTATGGAAATTAATTTTCTCACCATGCAATTAGGGGAAGTTAGTTCTATGCACATATTTCTGTACTAATTTTAATAGAAAAATATGTTTAATACAGGAACTCATAGCTTGACATTTCATATTTTCTAAAGATAAATTTACTTCAATTCAACAAAAAGAAAGTAATTAGACTGGGAATTCTGGAGATAGTCCAGATATCTTCTCAACCTCTAAGTTGCTCATAATATCTCAAGGCTCTGAAACATTATTAAACAATTATTTTTAATACTTCAAGCCAGGGATTAAAGAGGAACTCATATCTAATTTAATATGAGATAAATAAACAGAAGTAACTCATCCAGGACTTTAATCACAGACTCTTGAAGAGCAATGGCATTAGCTAATCTTCACAGTTCTATACTATAGCAGTATGCTGGAGACGCACCATTTTCTAAAAATTCTGTTCAATATCTGAGAAACTGTACACATTGGGAACTGAAAAAAGGCAAGCATATCAAGGAAGTAAGTAGTTTTACATGTAGAGAAAAAAACAGCTAACCATAGTCCTATAGCCATTGGGCAGTTTTTTGGTTCAATCAGTTCCAGTCTTGGGTAAACAGAAGCTCATTATATAAACCAGCTCAAAAAATACACACACACACACACAAAAAGAAAACTTGAAAGAAATCTGTTGTTCACACCACGTTACATGTATCTTACACAGCACCTCTATCATAGGTCATTGCAAGCCCAAGAAGGAGTCAAAGGTCTTCTACGAATAGGAAACAAGCAAGAGTATAGGTATTGTCATATTTTAGAAAAGCCTCATGAAGAATGCTTAGTATGTGGGAGGTTGATAAGACATTAGCAGGAACACAAACTCCTGCCTTATAATAAAATTCATATATAAAACCTTGTACATAAATGAGGCTTGTATTTAATTTTCTAGATTACTATGGTACAGTGGAGCACAAAGTGCTTCAAGAGGAACGCTATACTAATTTTCATCAGTGCTATCAACACCTTACCGCAGAGATTAAACACGGTTCAGAGACTTACTCTAAGGCTAAACATGGCTCATTGGCTGCAATGCTGAAAATATTTCTATAGCCTACTTCTATTTACTCAAGCTTCATCTTTTTTCCATAACTAGCTTGGCTATAAACACACTCCATAGTACAACAGTTCAGGTTTTGTATTCAAACATTCAAATTGCCTCGTTTCTAGGTCCTGTTGTTAAAAAAAAAAAATTAACCTTGCACTGCTCTCAGTAAGATACTGATTACATACTGTGAAAAGCCCAAAATGAAAAGAACTGAACAGGAGATGGAATTTTTTTTTTTCCCCACAAATCACAGGACTAAACATACATGAAAGGCTGCTGGAACACGTATCAACAAAAGTGAATGTGTTTGTCTCTGTTCTCTGCATTTGTGACTGCTTAGAGGGGGGAAAAGAAACAAAACAAAACAGACAAGGATTTCACTGTTTTATTTATTTGGATGAACTGTGGCTTCAGAGGTTACCATTTACACAGAACGAGAATACAGTGAAACCCTCTATTTGTTCACAAGGTAGCCCTGCAGTAGTAGCCATATGGTCTTCCATACTGTCCTGACAATGACCTCAACAGCAATGGGTGAATCAGCACTCAGAGGATAAAAGACAAACTAACCCTCACACTATCCCACTCCCTGGGATTTTCCTGCCCAAAGGTCAGGAATTGTGTCAAATTATTTATGCTTCTGATAAAGAAGACTCAATCTCAGGACTCTAACATAGGCCCATCACCCACTTCCATGTGAGTTAAGTCTTTGAAATCGCATAAACCAGAACCATAAAAATTAGATTTTAACATACTTGGTTAGGAAAGCTACCATATGTAGGTAACTGTATTTCAGATCTCCAGCTTTAGTCCATCTGAACACATAAGAACAAAATTCAAAGCCCACACTTTTCTAATGGAGAACCTGAGCTGACAAGAATCCTCTCCATTGCTGGAATCAGAACCATTTCTTACAAGATGGATGGGACCTAGTGAGAAACCAGTCACATGAAAGTACTTGGAATGTGCTTCAACCACAGGAAACAGCAAAAATTCAGTATTGCTGAATTGATTTATAACCCATGACATACAGCTAGCAATAGAAATTACTGATATGCAATGAAATTCAAAAGTGCATTCGTAGCAGTTTCATATTCACATGTCCCAGAGTCAACATCCTAATTGGCAGTGTTTTGGAAAAAAGAGAACTACAGCTTGAACCCCATATGCCACTCATCTTACAACAGCAGAAAATGAGATGGAGAATGTAGGAAGCTGATAACCATAACAAGTAGAATTCCATTTTTATAACGAGCATTAAAAAAAATTATTACTGATGAACTCCGTGATGCCATATCCAAAACCAAAGGAGTTAGGGAAAATAAGAGTGTAAAATATACAGATTATCTTCGATGGCACCAAACTCTGTATTTCATATACCAAAATTTCAAGTGGTAAGACTAACACTTCTGTCATGAAAATAGTAACTTGCCTCTCAAAACAGCCAAAAAGAGGGCAGGAGTTATAACTTAAAAAAACACAACATATCTTTGAATTCATGGAAGTATTTTATGCACGTTATGCTAAACAGACAATTTATGCCAGGCAGTTTAATTTATAAATTAAAAAATCTGGAATATTCTGGTCTGCTAATTTTAAATGTAGCACTAACTCATATTAAAATGAAAAACTGTTTTTACTGTAATTACACTGCATCTATTTGACTCCATAAACAAGAATACTTCCAAGAGGAAAATAATTTTGTTGCCATTATTAATAAATTAGCAATTATTTACTTAAGTATAAAAAGTCAGTGAAAATACTAAAAACAAAAAAAAAATCATTATTCACAAGCATGATTCTGAATAGAAGTCATCCAGGTTTAACACTTCATTGACTACACATAAAAGATTTTGGAAAGAAAATAATAAAATATTATTTACCTGTCTACCTACACAACAGTCTTAGAAGACATTGCTGAGACTTGGAATTATTGCTAAATATAATTATGTGGACAGAGAGCCAAGTAGCTAAAACCAATACAAGGACTTTTTTGTTTTACATAATGAGGCATCATTTTTCATTTCAAAGGACATACTATATATCCCACATATACCTATTTTATACTGAAATTTCTCAATTGAAGCATTTTTGAACTCTGTGAAAACTCAATTTCCTACAAAATATGCTGGACTAACAAAAAAGAAAAGGGTGTGACCCTTTGAAAGGGTGACAAGAGAGTAAAAAGTTAACAATTTAGTTATGATTTATACTCCCTTTCACATACGCAGGTTCTTGAATTCAAGTATAAAACTTTTTTCTTGAAGGTGCTTTTTATTTTTTTCTTTGTGCACTAGCCAGCACTTAAGAAAAAAGTCCAAACATAGTCTGTGTTTACTCTTGCTACTGTGAGGTTACGTGTTGGTGTTAGCAATGGTTTTGCTTTATTTGCTAGAGGTGTAGGGGAGATAGACAAGAACAACAAGCAAAACAGTTTTCTAGGTAGATGTTTGACAAAGTTCTTGTAATCTTAGGAAAGAGTCAGAAATATCAACATGCAATGTACATGATTAATCACACTGAAAGTCTGTGAGCTTCCCATTGCTGAAATTTATTCACACAAAACATTCAAATGGTATTTACGAATGATCCCAGTTTAAACAATTTTTTTTTTTAACAGAAGAAACCTAAATGCACAGAACAAATTATAAACTGTTTGTACTGCTCTATCTCAAAAGGCAAGGATACTTTTTCCAAGTAGAAAGAAAACAAAAATATAAAAATATAAAAAAAAGTTAGAACAGAAGTTTCAGAAGCCTAGGTGGGAGAAATAATGGCAGACAAAAGGATGTCAGGCTTACAAGACTAGGCAACAGAGAGAAGGACAGTAAGTGCAAGAAATGAGGAACGAAGAATGCTGCTGCAATCAGAGAAGGGAAAAGAGTAAAAGATATAAAATCCAATGCAGAAGTGGGCACGATTCAGAAACTCTTACGAACAAAGGAGCTGAGGAAAGCAAACTGTAATTGAATCAAGTGAGAGGCTTAGACACAAAGAAAGAATGAAAGTTGGGGGAAAAAGCTGGCATTGTAAGCATAAAGGTGGTAGTTTGTACAAGAATTATTCCCAGACACTTGGAAGTGTGTGGAAGAAGCAGAGAAACCAAGGTCTGCATCATCAAGTAGATATAATGAAGGCCAGACAGAGAGAGCGAGGGTGAGGCAAATTCATTCAGCTTTCCAAAAGCTCGGACGCAACTCCTAATTAAATCAGAAGGCTGTGAAGGTGACAGAATACAGAGGCAATACACTAGTTCTCTGGTGCCAAGCTGTAGTCTGACTAGAGCAAACTGTGTACCTCCACACAAAGAGCATGGCAATTTAGATAAGAATAACAATTATACAATATTCAAGATACAGCATTTTGGACGTGAATTTGTTTTTTTCAAGATTGTTTAATACAAAGTTCTAAAGTTAATAACATAAAATTTACTTACTGTCAGGACACTGCCCTTCAGAAATAATCACTGTCTGACTACTGCAGCACCAAGCTGAAATTAAATACCTCAAACAAAATACCTTGCCAAAAACCTCTCAATCTGATGTCTTTTTCTTGTGTAGTGTGCATGTTACCTCTAACCGCCACATGGAAAACTGACTGAACTTGTACAGTAAGTGAAATCAGGGTTCTGCAACAGCTTAACTGCTGACTCTGCTCTGCCCTACTCTGAACTCTTCTGCTCCCTGCATTAGTGTTAAAGTGGCAATGCAGGTTGCTGATACGGGAAAAAGTTCATCTGAATGTCAACCTGGCAAAAACGCACCAAAGCCAGACAAAAGGCAAAAAAATGCCAAACCCTAAATAAAGCCACAAGAGTGGCTACTGTGATAAATGATCACAAAGTATTGATGCCAGTTCTAAGATTGGGGCAGGAACAGAAGGATGGAGAGTAGGGAAGACCTGGGGAACCACAGACTGGTCAACCTCCATCCCTGGGAAGGTGATGGAACAACTAATCCTGGGAACTATTTCCGAACACACAAAGGACAAAAAAATCATCAGGAAGAGTCAGCATGGCTTCACCAAGGGGAAATCATGCTTGATCAACCTGATGAACTTCTATGATGAAATAACTGACCCAGTAGATGAGGGAAGAGCACTGTATATTGTCTACCTGGACTTCAGTAAGGCTTTCAACACTTTATCCCATAATATGCTCACAGAGAAGCTGATGAAGTACAGGCTAGATGAGTAGCCAGTAAGGTGGACTGAAACTCCCTGAACAGCCAAGTTCAGAAGACCGTGATCAGTGGTACAAAGTCTAGCTGGAGTAGCTAGTAGTGTAGTTACAGTAACTAGTGGTATACTCCAAACATCAATAACGGGTCCAATCGTATTCTACATTTTCATTAATGATCTGGATGGTGGGGCTGAGTGTCTTCAAGATTGCTGGTGACACAAAATTGGGAGGATCGATTAAAATGTCAGAGGGTCACGCTGCCGTTCAGGAGAACCTTGACAGGCTGGAAAAATGGAATGACATTAACTTCATGAAGTTTAACAAAGAGAAGTGTGAAGTCCTGCGCCTGGGAAGGAACAAGATATTTGGAACTTCTGCTTAGCAAAATTGGATTCCCCTGCCCATAAGCACATCAGCAGTTCACCATGACTCAAGCATAAGCAGATAGCTTTGGTAAAAAGACACTCAGATCCTCATAGCTGCTTTCTAGATTACTTCCCTTCACCAATATCACTTGGTGGCAAAGAGTTTATAACAGATTCAGCACTGCTGGTTTCCTGCATAATTTACAGGACGACCTCATTCTAATTCTCAGAAGAGCATCCTGTGTCTGGCACAAACCATTTGACCGTGCAAGTGAAGTTGTCCATCTCAGCAATAGCACTAGCAAGCACAGCACAAACCTCAGTAAGACAGTACCAGTTTGTAGGACAATTCAGGTTAAATCAGTAACTTGGTAATTGCACTTTACAGCATCTGTATGCATACAGGACACATAGCTGCTTCTTTAAGTCACAATGAGAGAACTGTGATCTACACCAAGGATGAGAAACAAGAGTCTGTACAGAATACCTGTGCAAGGTGTTTTGTTCTTACATAAACCACTTTCACAGACACCTTCTTCTATGATCTGTCAGAGCCAAACACCACCAATCAAGAACATTTTCTATTACGCAAGCCTGTACCCTAAAGGCCCTGTCCTCTTCACCAGCAAAGAAGGTATTCTTACTTCACAGAGGGAATGCAATTTCTGTTAACTCTTTCCAGGCCGTACTTGGTAGTCATTTAATTAAACAGTGCTAATTCAGTCATGACAGCTATTTTGGGGTGATTGCACATGTGTGATCCAAGTAGGGAGGAATGAAATGAGACTGCACTTAATGACTTCACGACTCTAAAGAACAGTACAAGCAACCATGTCCAGTTGTTCTCCTAATTAAGGCAATTTGGTCTTGAACAGACTTCCGTGGTCATCAGCATATATAAAGGTAACTAAGAGATGTAAGAAAGAGTCTTTAAAAAAAGATCAAGTATCTTTTACAAATAGAAAGAGATACTCTCTGCAGAGAACCCAGAGATAAAAAAACAAGTAACTTTTGGAAGTGGATAAACTCATGTCACCAAGAGTATACACAGCCACCTGCTTTGATGGAGAAAAGTGTTAAGAGACAGACTGAGAGAGCACTGTAATGATGGGCAGACTTCTACTCATTTTGGGATAATGTAGCTGAGGTCAGTATTTGGGAGATACTTGAACACTTTGTTTTACTTTTTTTGAACCGGGGGAAGAGAAAAGAATCCCCCTTAGTAAAAGAGAGGTGTGACAAGCATGACAAGTTGAAAAGGAGTCAGAACACATGATTGATGCTCACACAAGACAACTACATGTTAACACAAGCCCCATCATCACATGCTTCATTCTAAAAGTCTGGTTAGTTGCCACAAAGACAGCACGTAAAACGAAAAGCAGTACTCAACAGACCTCAGAATGCAGAATTACAATCCAGCAAGCAAATAATTTCAAAACCAGTATGGAGATAGATGATATTCCTTACACTGAATGCCCATCACCTGGGGTATAAAACTGAAGATTTGGCTAGAATTAAAATTATTTACAATCGCTAAATGACAAAGAAACAGATTTACACGATGAAGAATACAGACAGGTTGGTTGTGGAAAACAGAAGAACTCTAAAAAGTATCTACCCTACAAAGCAGGTCACTTAAAGAAAAAAAAAAAAAACAAACACCCTGAACTTTAATGTTCCTGACAGCAAGATAATGGGACTTTCTGTAGGAGCTAAGTTCATGAAAAAGTATTTTTACTGCTACATTTATTACTTGAAATACTAAGAAGGAACAATCCCACTGTGCTGGGCATAACAGGAATACGCAAGAATGACTCATCTCTGGCCAGAAAAAGCTTTAAGTCTGAAGGGCAGATGCTATTTTTGTAACACAAATTGGAGAAAAAGAGGGTCCATGTCTTTTTACAATGAATTATCACAGCAAGAAGAATAAAGCACATCTCAAAACAGAAGTTCATGTTTTAGGAGTCTAAGTGTCCTAGTTTACAGTAACTGTAATGTCCTGGTTTGTAGTAACTACAAATCAGAAAACTCAAGTGGACATTTCTGCAACATTTGAATGTAAATATTTGTACATACAAACGGACAGAGTCAGCTTTTATGCCACTACTTTCTGAAATCTGAGATCTTAGCTAAGACAACAGAACTGGTCAAAGTTCGGCTAAAACTACATTTCTCTTCATGCTACCATACTTACCAACAAATACCTCAGTAACAAAAAGCATATTTTGCAAACAATCCTAGAAATTAGATCAGAGTAAAATTTTTCACTCAATTTATCAATAAAAAGAAAAAAAACTGATCCTATTTCAGGGCAATCAAAACTATATAGAGATTCCAGGCATTACCTTTGATTGAAATAGTGCAGAATAGTTGAAACAAAGAGTCCAAATAACATTTTGTGAAAAGCACTGTTTGCTTTCATTGTTTTCTTTAACGAAAAGTAGGATGTTACAAAAAATGTTTGGTATTTTTCTGTCTTATACCTGTTAGAGAAAATACTACACATGGCACCACATTTAACATTCATACAAAAAACCTGAGAACCTCAAAATTATACCAGTTCGTGTTAACTTGTACACTATTTTGGTCTTACTTTAGACAGAAATTTTCAAACAAACAATTCAAAATCTTGCTCTTCTCTGTCAAAATAAAATACATTTTTCAGCACCCATAAAAAATGAAAAAAGTATCAAAGTTTCTGCAAGTCAGTAACTTTTGAGAACAGTACACTGCAGTATAATGCAGGAAAAAACAGGAAATATTTTCTTTGCCTAACTTCATACTGGACGGCTCTTTTACTATTTCATTTATCATCCAATAAAGAAGAACTGGTTTCCTCAGCAGTAACTTCTTCTGATGTTCTGTTGTGTTGATTTATCTCTGCTGTTTCCTCCTGGTTGCTCTTTCTCTTTTTAAGGAGAGGACTGTGGGGTAAGCACAACCCAGCAGCCCTCAAGTGATATGAAACATTTGCCTGTTCACTCAGACAGCACAGTCCCTTTAAGTACACTTCACATAAACAGACCTCTAACAGCCTTGCAATTATCAGTAATTTGAATCAAGTGGCCAAAGCAAAGGTTAACTTGAAGTAAAAGAAAGCACGGCAACTAAATTAATATATCAAAGTAGCACTCTCTCTTCTAAAAGAGTTAATGAAGCTTACCAAGGACACATGTGTGCCTTCTGTAGTCGAGGCCTGCCTGTGCAGCATCGTGCAGCTGAGTTAGGTTAAACTGTGTCGTACTTACCAGGCTGTCAGTGGCACCTGGCTGCCTCTGCCAGTGTCCCCTCCTTCCCAGCAGCCCACCTCGGCCCTGCACTGCAAGCCGATGTGATTAGGCAGCTAGTAAGAGCTGAGGATGGTTGGCCCCACAAAGGGCTCCTAACATGACAGCGAAGAGCAAGAACACAGGATGAATGACAAGGTTTATCCACCACAAATAAGTCTTTTTTCATATTCTCATTCTCAAAGAAGCTTCTTATTTATACTATGCTTCCATCCGGAATGAACTAGTACACAGATCGGTCCTGTTGCATCAAAGAAATTATCCTTCTCATTTTGCTTTTTGGGAAATGAATACGCTGTAAAATAAAAAATTATCTAGTTACTTCAAATTACATTAAAATCTACACCAAAATATTTGTCATAACCCATTTGATATACTGTATATATATGATGTGGGAAAGGTAATTTTATAGGCAAAGAGAAAATTATTCCTATTTCTACAACCCTATAAAAAACCAGTTATTTTTAGGACCACTGAACAGCCTTCGAAGGCTAAATTAAATTACTTAAGTCTGTTAATCTTCCCATTTTCATTATATTGAAAATTCTATTTCTCTTTTTTTTAATGGCTGCAAAAGAGAAATAGTAATTTCCCCTCAAACTCAGGATTCAGTCCTTTTCCCCAGAAAGCAAATCAGGCCTATAAAGCTCTAAGCTATCAAACCCTTCCAGTACCACTCCTTCCATAAGAAAAAAACACCCTCAAGAACTAAACATCAATTATGGCAAGTTCAAAAAACAAACAAAAAAACCCCAAACAATTCAGCAAAAATATTACGGTGTCTAGAGAGAGATGACATTTTACTCGGACAATATACTTCATGTAACTCCTGATACTCACATTCTACATGAACCTCCTATTAAAAGGAGGGCATAAGAAGCTGACTACCACAAGTGATTTCACAGATCTTTTAGATCTGCATGCAAATTCCATGCTTTCTGGAATCAGAGAGATACATAATACACTTTGGAGAACTTTAGGATCCCAAACCAAAAGGTAAGATTTAGCTAACCATTCATTACTTTCTCTGCAAAAGGCAGAAATAAAGGGGGTTTAGTCTGGTTTCCTCAAGACACAAGGTTTACAGAATTATGCCAACCAATATTTTTCTCTCCTCTCTTGTCCACACTGCTCTCATTAAATTTGGAATCTTTTGGCAAATTTAAACTAAATTCTAGAAGACTGGGGTCTCAAATGATTTCTGTGAGCCTTGTAAAAGTCAATGGACAGGTAAAAGAGAGAAATACGATGCCACTTTTGAAGGGCAAGGCTGCTTGGTCTGCCATCCACTTAGGGTGCACGCAGGTACACACACACACACACACTTTTTGGAGCTAAGTCCAGCATAAGGGACTGCCAGTTGCCCACTGACATTCAGGGGCCAGTGAGGGAAGTGTAAAGTGAGAAAGCTATTGAGTACAGGAATCACTTTGAAACTCTATAAAAGGAATGACAATGGACACTGGAGTAATGGCACTGCCACTGAGGAGAGAAGCCACAGGACTTTTGCAGGCAAGCTGGGGTTAGAATACCAATCCAGGGAAAATAAAAATGGCTTTGTTCTGCCACTTACGGAACAAGCTACTAAATTTAATTGTTCAGATATAATTCAGTAACACTGACAAAAAAGTCTGAATTTCATTACATTTTAAGCCACTACACATAAGGAGATACAGCTCAGTGGAACTGAGCAGGCATTAACATTTTGCAACTTGTGGCAAGGCTTCCAAGAAAGTAAAAACCTACACAAACTTTGTGATTGTAAATAACTTTAAGAACTTGCAAGAGGTCACCAGCTATTTTTTAATTATCTTAGTCCTGTTAGTTTGAAAAAAGACATTCCTCCAGTGCTATAATTGTCATCTTTTAAAAATTACCAAAAAAAAGCTAACACTTTTGCCTACTGAGAAATAGTACCCTTGCTCCATCTCACATAGAACACCAAGCGGTAATGGGAAGGAAGAATGAATCAAGATGCTAGGTTTGCCCTGCAGGTCAAATGGTAGGATGATTGTAGAGCTGCAAACTCTCTACTAAAAGGCTGGTAACACCTCCTGAGAGAAAGCATCCCTACCAGACCCTCAAAAAGACATGAACGCAGAAAATAACATCATTTCCTCTCGTTCTTCACAGAGCCACTGAAATGTCAATCAATTGTACGTTCCTTGAGAAATGGAAATCTAACACTGCTCCACTGCATGTATTTACTATGATACTGCCTAATTAGTTGATTATACATCTTTTTTTCCCCATAGGACCTTTGTGTTCCAGGAGGGTGGGGAATCATGCTGAATAGCAAGATGTGGGCTGGATTCAGGTAATTCTGGAGACTGACAGCTTACAGGGCAACCAAAAATTGTATTCCAACTTCTGTCCACAGGTCAAGACACCCCACCCCTGGATTTTGTACAGTGGATATGGAGTATCCCCTTCAATATATCTTAGGACTCTTGTTCAGTAGAGAAACCAGGCTACAGAGACAACACCTGAGCAGGGTCAGCTTCATCAGCTGGATGAAAAAGATTACCAGTCATGGGGAGAGGTGGAATCTGGAAAGAAGGCAATGAAAAAGGCTCTCAGCAGTCTGACTGTGACAGAGCCTTTCTCAGATGTTCATCTGGCATTCTACCTAGTAGCCTCAGGCTGAGAAGTTTTGCTTCTGGAATCCTTGACAGTTAAAATGATACATGCTAGTTAGACATTTCACCTCAGTGTTAGAAATTGAATGATGCTTATGGAGCAAGTCAGCATTTAATATGTGGGCTCACTTTCGAGTTTCTGATCTGATCAATTAAAGACTCTGAACATACAGTCATTCACAGTGTTTTCTTTCCTTAGACTTCCACATTTATACCAAGCAGCAGATCCAGAGATCACTGAGATTAAAAAACAAGCAAACAAATTTAAACTTCACATTTCAGTCTGAAAAAAATCTTTCTTTACAGCCACGTTTCAGAGAACTTTACTCACAATGCTGTAATTCCAAAATAGCAACTACAAGCCACATATTCCCTGCATTGAGAGATTGCTAGTCATAGCTAAGTTACTAAGTCACTGAACTGAACACGATCTTGCGCCCTCTTCTTGTTTTATTCAACTTATTATGATCAATGTCAAAACTATTAAAGAGTTCTTTCACTAGTCCAACAAAATAAAAACGAGCTATCTTGGGCATACTATTGAAATGTGCTGTTTCTCCTCCTCTTTATCACTTTTATTTAAAAAACACCTCATATTTATCTGCATCTGAAACCATGTATGTCAATTACACTGATAAGAAACTGGAGCACTCAAGCCAGAGAAAGAAGCAAACAGCCCTGAAGAATACAGAACCATTCTTAACTAAGTTATACTGCATGAATCCAAACAGAATCTCTTTCATTTCTGCTTTTGCTTTTCCCTGAGAAATGACATGCAGCTGTATTTACGCTGCCAAATATTTACATAAAACGTGCCTGCAACCTGTGGAAGATAAGAAATGCATTTTGCTGTTGGAACATTAGCTTTTGGCTTTTTTGACTTGTGTCCAAAACATTCCGCCTTAATACTCCCCTTCATTTTCTTTGCCCTGAATATTTGCGCACAGTCTGTAGACCTATTTCGTTTGCAATGCTAGAATTCCTAGTTGTACTTTGATCATGGCCCAGTGAGTGGTAATTTTCTACCTTGAGCATGTCAGCCTAATAAAATGAACAAACTGTTCCCTGTCTCAGAGATTTAAAAACAAAAAATCCACAGTTGCCAAAGTTATCTGCTTCTTATCAAGATCCATGTTTGGCACCAGATGCATTTGATTCATTCATCATTGTCACTGCACTTGCACACTAATTATTTCAAATTGTTTCCTCAGCCAGAGGTCTAGGACAAATGCAAGCAAGCCAAAAATAGCAGTTATGAATAATTACGCATAATTTACCTCAAGGCCCGGGCCAGTCTATCATTAAAACTTCTTGCCACCTGTGATCCAGGCTAATTGTGGACTTCAAATTAGTTCAAGATTACCTTTTTTGTTTTTTAATACAATGCCAACATTTAACTTTTCTATTAGTAGTCTTCTGATGCTTTAATAAAATGCCAAAAAGGTTCCTCCTTTTCCTTCTTTTTTAACAATGCTTTTATATTTTACAATTCGACAAACTTGCTACAGGAAAAACTTCAGAGACAAGGTCAGCACATGCAACCTAACTGTAAGATTGTGGAACAAGGTTCTTAGAAAAGCAGACTCTTCCACAACCTCAAAGTAAATTCTAACGCTCCAAAACTAAAGTTTTCTCAGTCCCTAGAACTTTCCCTATTACAGTTCTAACTCCTCATGCAGAAAAGAACTGACATCTAAAACACCAAAGAAAAAAACCCCCACAGTCGCTCCTGCAACTTCTGAAATACCTGCTTAACTTTACAGATAGCAAACTTGTTAATTCCAATGGGATCCAAAGAGGTCAGGAATGAAGGTGTAGAAGGCTTTGCAGAACTAGAGCCTTATTTCATTCACTGTACTGGATGTACCTTCTACGTTGTGCTGCTTTAACTATTAAAATTACAGATTTAAAATAAGAACATCTGAAAGAAAGCCCAAAAGTCTTCTAGGAGAATAAACATGTATCATACCAAAAACTAAGTGTACATACCACTGATAATTTCTAAACTCTATCTTGTAAACACAGTACAGATGTTTCACCTTAAGAGACAACAGAAAATTTGTAGCCAGTGCTATCAATGCACAAATTAAAAGTATTGCTTACTCGGGGAAAACCATCTATGAATTCCTTCATTCAGGTATGAATACACAAATATCAGACCTCTAAGGGACAATACACACACTTCACTGTTCAGTGTAAAAAATGCAGGAACTAATCCAGATAAGTTCTGAAGTTGTTTGAGCTAAGGATATACTTCTGCACTTTCCTGATTCAAGACAACAACAACAAAGTAGAGACAATTTTTTTAAAAAAAGTTACGTTCAGTAACAAAATGTAAGATATTATTAAAGAGGAAACAAAAGGACAACGTGAATTCAACCTATCTTCTGGATAGCTACTTAAAACATGAATTATAAACAGTTTCTCTATTAAAAACAGATATTCCTAAGATATTAATGGATGAAGTTTCCATGGTTTAAGCCATCCAAAAGGTAACACACCATCCTGCATCATCAACAGACTTTTGACAGCAGACAAAGCAAGCTAACTTGTTTTAAGTTGGAGCTTACTAAGTTTCCTAAACAGAGGAGGAAAAGACAAAGCTTGCAGTGCAATTCTTTTGAGTGTCAGATGCTTTGCCATCTCCACCTGAGCTAGAAAGATAGATACATTGAATGTCTTTGCACCACACTATTTTGTATTAGGGCATCTCCTGCTAAACTTCATGAATCAAACTGCATGTATCTAACTGTCAGATAAAGTAAACTGAAAAAGGGTGGGAATGCTTAAGAATGGATAAAGAAAAGAATGTAAATTCACTTCTATGGAGTATCTCTTGTGTAGGTAGTTGATACCTGAAATGTCAAACAGGTTGTATCAAGTGATTATCATAAAAATATTTCATATCAGAAAATAACGTCCAGGAACTGTCATTTACCTATCCTGTCACCTTGCCCATGTCGTGGCCCAATTCCTAAGAACGTTAGCAATTTTACACAATGAATTACCTGTTCATCATGCGGTGATGCTAATGTCTGATCTCATTTCTATACTGAATACAGTTGTGGCTGGTTTACTGTTATGGCTCTTATACCACTGAGGTTTATTATTTAACAGTCTGCTTATGTTCAATATGTAGAGTTAATAAGTCCTTTACAGTTTGTAGAACAGATGTCTCCAAATCCTTCAGGACTGAATTAATGCAACCATAGTGGACCAAGTTTGGGGATTCAAGCGACCTTTTCCTGCTTATTTTCCATAGGGAGAAAACAAAGACATAAACTCATCTTTCAGCTGCTTTCTATCCATCACGCACACCTTCAACGAGAGATGTTGACTGCTAAATGCTTCTCTCTAAGCAGATTTATTTTTATTTTGAACAACCTGAAACCTTTGTCATGAGTGAAGTTTTCACTACAACTAGAACCAACTGGTAGTATAAATTCCAGTATCACAGTTTTTCTTTCCTGCCACCAAACATGAAATTTACACTTGCTATCTACACACAGGAATTAGTGTCTAAGTCATATGTACACAGAGGCAGCAATACTAATTTTCAAAAACTGTGGAAATTTTCAAAAACTTAGAAACATCTGCATGGTAATCGCTCAACCGATACAAAAAGTGAAAGGTGTTTAGAAGGAACTTCTTTTTCCTCTTTGTCACGTTGTGATTTTAAAGTGGCAAAAACAATTGAAAGAACAGGATTTTCATAAAATGAAAATTACAAGTTTAATTGGAGAAGTAGCATTTCTGTTGAAATCAGTCATTTAATTCTTAATCTGGCCTAATCTACTTGTCTATAGGGAATCATGTTTTTTAAATTGCAGAGTTAAGATTATAGTACATATTACTTTAAAATGTTTATGAAAAAATTAATGAAATTTCCTGTTCTTCTACAATTCAAGTATGGTAGAGTTAGAAATAACTACATCATCAAAGCCCAAACTTAGAAGGGTTCCTGTACAAGGAAGATTTCCTTCAAAATACAAAAATTCCTTTTCAAAATACAATATTAAAATACAAAACAGCTATTTTCCCTTCAAGTGATAAATAGTGTCTAGCATTTCTGCTTACTGTATAAATCAAAGTGTTTTCCCCCGTTCACTATCACCATATTTCTAATTTACCACACTTCAATGTAACTTCAGCTTTATGGACAAATTGAAGGCAAGCAATTAATAAATCATTAATAAACTATTACTGTCAAACAGAACAAGAGAACTATTAGTTTTTGAACACTTTACATGCTTCGCTGGATTCTTTCAAGCAGTCCCTTTACAACCACCGTTAATTCGCACATTCCCATTCTCATAAATTGTTATTTGACTTTCTCTTCATTGTTGATCATCACTTTCTATGGGAGAACAACTTTTTAGCTTACTTCAGATGATACCTATGCTTCCATCAATTCAAAACTAGAAGATTGACCAATGAGTTTGCTTTTTACTATTAGCAACAGAAAGAGATCAACAATGGCTGAGAACTTAAAAAAAAAAACCAAAAAAAACAGAAACGGAAATGCGATAGACTGATCCAAGACATAGGAATTAAGAGAGCTATGCATTTTTGCTAAATAGAGCAACACCAAAATAAATAGCTGTGGTGTAATCAAAGAGCAAACAAATACAAAAGGACTTATCTCATATGATTCACCAGGGTAAAATTCAAAAAGCTCTCATTAAAAAAAAATCCCATTAAGAAACGGGAGACTGATTATCAGCAAATAGTCTGTAACAGCAAGAGATACAAAGCAGGCTGCAAGAAGATCTCGCAGAAGAACCCCATTAGCTGGAATTTTAAAATTAGACTGAACAATGTATAAGAACGCATACTTAAGGGATCCAACTTGCTCACCTAGGGGGTGGCAAGATGCCTTTTCAAGTGTCTTACTATCCCAGTTTAGTTGGATTTATTTTGCTTCTTCATGTGATAGCTGGTTAGAAGATCTGAAAGAAGAAAACTACTGAGAAGAAAGCCAAGTGGTAAGACCACCTGCATAATTTCAAAGAACAGACAATAGCCCAACTTAGGTTTTAACAAATAGCTTATTTCAGCATGTTTACATGCTGATTGCTAAACAAGTAAGGAAAGCACAGTCTCTTTTCTTTCAGTTACATACTACAAACTCCTCTCCCCCCCCCACCCCCCAAAAAAGCTAGAAAACAGACTAATACAGTAAAAAGCACCTCCAGACCACAATTCTTAAAGGCATATTAGCTTCTCTCCAAAAAGCCCAATATAGCAGAATTTAAATGGTTACGGTGAACTACTGAAAGTGTAGATACTAATAAAATTCCACTGATCTTAAATATATTGTTGGAGGAGCTCTGTGACTAATAGGGTGGAACAATTAGTGATCACGATTAGTGATCAGACTCTTAGGGGAGTTTTGATGCTTGTTTGCCTTCTCCCCTCCTGGGGTAGGGCTCTACAAGGCTGGAGGACCCAGTTATGGCATCAGTTATTTTAAATGTTTTCTATCTGTAGCATTCTTTTATATATTTTATGTATTGGGCAACACAAGAGAGATGAAAACTTAAGTTGAAGATATATTCTATACTGTTACTTTCTACAGCAGTGTTGAAATACAACTCTGCTGCTTAAAGTACTAGCCTCTCTACCACATTTTTCAGAAACAGACAGGTGAAATACCTTGCTGTTGATTCAAGCGCAAACACTCTATTCTAATCTATGAGGTCTCGCATCACTCCTGCAGTAGCACACTGGGGAAAAAAAAAAAACTCAGAGCAAGGCAGTGTTTCCTGCTCTTCTGTACGTTCAAAGCACACTTCTCCTAGTTATAGAACTTCAAGCCCAATGCTGGGGGGGGCGCGAGGGGAGGTGAGGGTGGGTGAAGTAAGAGATTCCATAGTGGTCTCTAAAAAGTTCTTGTCTGACACACCTGTTCCCTTTCAATTTTAATCTGTTTTCTTATAGTCCTCTCTCAGTGCTCATTTTCAGTGCTAGAGTTACCCACTAATATTTTATCCTTGTTTTATTACATCCAGATACTGTTTAGGAACTAATGAAATCTTACTGTAAAACAGATTAATACATTAAATTATACTATGAACTCCACTATAACATCACAGTCACCTTAAATAAATTATTCTCAGTAAATTTTAACAAAATAAACACAGTTTTTCAACTACAGTGACGTTGATACTGCTGGATTATTTTTTCCCCATACACCTCATTTTCTTCTCCAGACAATGCTGCTCTCAAGCGGCTTAATTTCACGTCTCTTCAATGCTACAACCTCACATGAGTCGTCACAGAACATCTGCTTTGAGTAAACCAATATTTATAAAAGGAAAGATAAAATCCTGTACATTACATTTGCATAAGTAGACTAAAACCAACGGGACAATGAAGTATCAGGTATTTATGACAAACTCTGGAACAAGTTCAGAGATGCTGTGAACTACAGTGTCAGTTACACATAGTGGAATACATATATTCAGGATGAAAAAAACTGACTGAAGTTCAGAAACAAAAAGACAGACTATGCACACACACACACACAAAATTAAAAACCAACTGGACGGCTGTTTTATTTCACAATTGTACTAACAGCCTGCAATTCAGTTTTCTGAGAAAGCCTGGAAAACTTTGTAATCCAATGCTTCATTGTACTGTTGCCTCTATTTACCACGGCCACAGACGCACACCTATTGACAGACTGCCTTAGGAGAGGACATCGTAAGTTCATCTCAGCATTTGTGCATCGGATGTTCATCTCTGTGCAGGCTTACCCCTGTACAGTAAGCGCTGAGAGCAGGAGGATACTGGAGAAAGTGACAAAGCCCCATCTAATCACTTGAATGAAAAATCTGCCAGTGTTTGACCTTCAATTGTTTAGAGTTTTTTCTTTTATATCTGCAAGCTAATTTTCCATTTTTATTTTTCCACATCCATACTGCAGTTCCTCTCTTTTTGGATATATAATCTCTTTTAATATCCTGTGCTCTCTTATCACACTACAGTCCTCCCTGGAATATATTGTCCATAAATTTTTCAAATGATATAAACTTTAACAGCTATGGATGTGATTGAAGTACAATGTTAACTATTTTGCTCCTACAAAAATATTTTATGGAGGTTCACATTCATTCTTTACCATTAAGTAACATGTGGGTCATGCAAATTTAAGAACAGCAAGAAAATTACTTTCGTCTCAAACTCCAAGTTCTAAAAGACACAAAACTAAAGATAATCCTTTTTCTGTTTTCCTCTGATTTATGACATACAGTTACTTCACCATGAAAGGAGATGCACAAGCATTTTAAGACAAAAATATATAATTAAAGTGCTAAACCTCAAAAACATGATGTATCATTGTGACAGCTGATAAATGCATCAGCCATAAATGTAGCGTGTATGCATGGCATACACATCACATATCACAAATGAAATCTAAAATTAAATACGATTTTGTTGAGGAACCCGAAGTGTCACCTAATACTGTTTAAAAAAAATGGACAGCAATCCTCAATCCTCCATGATAAAATTGAGTTCCTTCTAAAATGATCCCACTCGCCCACTGAAATGTTTAGGTTTTGCAATTTTTTTCAGCTTTTTGCTGGGGTAATTCCACCAAACTCAAACACTTGTGTTTCCTGAACTGAAACTCTGCCTTAGGTAAATTCCAGCTAAGCTTACACCTACTAAAGCAGTGTGATGTCTTTTGAATTTTGCAACTTATTTTTTATGTCCCCAGCTTCCAGGTGCTATGCATATAGCATTCCACTCTGTGCAAACCTCCACGGCACTCTCTATATAATGTAGACAAATGATCACAATTTGTCACAGAAGCTCAAGTACATGGGGTTTGCTGCAAGTTACACTTTTGACAGATCTTTGGAGAGGACTAAGGATATAGCTCACACAAGAGGTTTCTGTCACTGTAGGTCAAATACCCTACTAAACCAAGTTAATGATACTGGTGAAGCATCACTGAACAGTGGTTTACTAGTTAATTTTAAACAATAAAAATGCCTACCTGAAGCTCCTTACTGGTACCAAATTTACTATTTAAAAATACATCCACAATAAAACATTATCCTGCAGTTTAGAATGTGTCAAACCATAGTAACAGAAGATTAAAGAATTTCTGTTCAAAATGACATTACAGAAGATCCGAAAATCGAGTCCAGGTAGTAAAGCAACAACAGTTACACAAGTTACAACATCTCCAAATATCAAGACTCTTAGTATTTTTGAGACATGCTTAATGATACAGTAAAAATCACGATCCAAAGTTTAAGAGCTCAGATGAAAACTTCATTCCTCAGTAATTTTACTTTTTGTACCCTCTAACCCTTATGTATACTGCAACTGGCACAAATCATCATCAGAAAACAGCAATACTTCTGGTTAACCAAGTATGTGTCCATGCCTTTAAAAAAAAAGGAGGGGGGGAGGGGGGAAGAGATGGTTCTTAGTTTTAAGAATAACCAAACCTGTAAAACTAACCTGTCATAAGCAAGTATCAAAACGAGAGCAAAACTTAATTGATAGGATTCTAGCTGTTACTACATTTTTACCCACTTAGATTTAGTGATTGTCTGGGAATATGATGTGATTTCATTAACAATACTCTAAAATAAGAGCATCTTCTGGTTATATAGTGATATAACCACTGCATATAATAGCTGTTCCTCTGAAATTAGCACACCAATGCTACAGTAAAAAGTAGTAAAATTGAGATCAGCACCTGAAGAATTTCCTATTAATATTTAAATCAACAAAGAAAAAAAAAATCACTAAAGCATTGTCCCGGTTTGAGCTAAGCTTCCTGGTT